>NW_022680790.1:0-72938 GCF_009764315.1 Trachypithecus francoisi
GAACTAACAAAGGATCTGTTTTGAAGAATGTTTCATGTGCTGATGAAAAAAAGTATATTAATTTACCTAAAAATAGCACACAGATCCTCAAATAATATGTATTTTGCAAAATAACAATAGTCTTCAAAACAAACAAAAAAACAAAAAAGAGACTGAGTGGCTTTGTTTGACATTTTTGCAAAAGAGAGGACACTTGAGTCCTCCTGTCTCCTTCTTCCTTCCGACTATCTCATAATCTTGTTAGGTTGAAATACACAAAGAATACCTGGCCTCCCTCAAATAGGTCTGTGTAAAAGGAGGAGTTTGGTTTTGGTTTCTCTTGGTCAATTGCACAGAGATGAAAGCACTGGGTCCTATGGAAAGTATGTCCCTCCCAGCCTGCCCTGGCCATCACCCCAGCTGCCACTCCAACAGGATCTGGGTGTCCCAGGCACTTCTGAGCAACTCTCCACTCCAGAGTTCCTAGGAGAAGGGCAGGAGGACACTCAGATGTGAATCCCAAAGCTGTCACCTCCTGTGCCAGCTGCTGGGCCGGGAATCCAGATCCCCTGCAGTGACTTATTTGCTGGGCCAGAACCAGGCCTTGGACAGAGTCCGGATAGCTCTTGGGGCTCCGGGCCAGGGAGAGAAGGGGACACTACAATGCATGGACCATACAGTCCTCCAGCCCAGCAGCCTCATGCCTCAGCAGGAGAGGAGGAATCTTCAGCCATCCACAGGAGGATCTGCAGCCATTGTGCACACCTATTCTTCCCACGCGCCTCTCCCTCCAGTACCTATTGTGTGCGCCACCTGCCCCCACCAAGGCGTTGCCAGAAGGTGCCTTGTGTGTGTTCCTGGCTGTGCCAATCCCTTAAGGTCTCCCTTCCTACAAAGATCTGTGACTCGCGCCGTCTTTGCACGCGTTCCCACTTGCTCAGGTTGGAAAGATACATTTCCCGTCAACAGGGGAAACTGCTCATGTAGCCTTTGGCTGAGTTGGCAGCTAAGGCAGATGCTCAGAGCCCAGCTCTTGAGAGTTGAAGCATCCCACGGTTCCCCACTGCTCCCAGGAGTGGTTACCTGGGCACTCTCTGCCTGTCACCCCTCTCCTGTCCTGGGCGCTGAGGACCTGCCAGTAGGGCTCAGTTGCCTGGAGCCCGCTCACCCCATCCCCCAGTTCACTTTGCGTGTGGGATCTCCCTGTTGCCACTGGCCCTGGACGGAGTGACAGGCCATCCTACAAGTACCCAGACACTTGGCATCAGTGGTGTGTCAAAACAACTCCAAGGGTTTTCCGTGATCCTGCAAGCCCTGTGTTCCTTGCTGGCCATCTGCCTTCAATTTGAATGCACAGGTACCACAGCAAGCCAGCACTGTGTGCTCCCAATTCCAGGGTGTCCTGCAGCTCGGCCAGTGCACTGAGCACAAGGACTCTCTGTGGGGCCCAGGAGCAGAGAGTCACCCCTTTGGGGCCCACAACACCCGGCTGTGCTCCAGACTCATGTCCAGAGAAGATCGTGTTGAGGGCCCTCAAGGAGAGGGGGCAGGGATGCCCGAGCAGGACAAGGACCCCAGGATCCAAGAGAATCATTGTTTGGACAAATGGAGGCAAGATGGCGCAGTTCCGGGTTCTTCACCATCAACTTTCCCGCCTGGGAAAGACAGGGGTCGACTGCGCAGGCGCAACCCGACCTCCGACGGAGAAAAACCGGAACCCGCCTAGCCACGCCTAAGGCCCGGCCCCTGACCTGCCTATGTGCCGCCCACTGCCCTCCCACTCCCAGGCCCAGGACATAAAAGCCGCTCCCTGTGGGCGCACTGCACGAACTTCCTCAGACCCCACTCCCGTCGGGACTGCATTAGGAACCTTGCCGGAGAGCTCCACCGGGTGACTCCCCCGGCCTCCCCTGCCAGAGACCGACGAACCTCACCCCTCCCCCACAAAGCTGGCTGACCAAAAAATAAAATAAATTTGCAGTTTTGCTCCTAGCCTTGCCTACTCGCTGGTCCTTTAATACTCGCCCTGGTGAGCCTAGAAAGCAAATCAGTTTCCTAGAAAGCAAATCAATCATGATCAGAGAAGGGTTCCCGAGAGCACCGGGGATGCACGGTCTGCATTTAGGCCCCTGCGGGACAATGGAGGCCTTTCTCCCTTCGTGCCCAGGCCTGGACCTCTGCAGAGAGACTGCCATGCCCAGATGTCAGAAGTCTGGGATATACCCAGAGATCTCAGTCCTCCTGGATGAGCTCATCCCCAAACGAAATGCCATCTTGAGCTCCTACAACCCCCCTGGAGGCTTCCTGTCACTAAAGAGGAGGAGGGGGCCAGCCTCATCCCACTGTTGGCTGCCCCTCAAGTCCTCAAAGACGGTGAGTGAGGACCAGCCTCAGGCTGTCTCTTGGGGTCTCGCCCAGTGTGAAAAGGCGGCAGATGCAGCACCAGGGCAGACGCTTGCCCCTAGGAATGGCTCCCCGACATCCCAGGCCTCTAGGCCCCGTAGACACAAGTTTCCCCTGCTGCCGCTCAGGCAAGGGGAGCCTCTGATGCTGCCACCTGCCTTACAGCTGGGGTCCGGGTCACTGTTGAAGACCTGGACCTCGAGAAGGAGGTTGCACTCTGCAACAGTGCACTGTGGGATGAGGCTAAGGCCATCTGGGACTACAGACCCTCATGGCCTTCCCACACTTTGTCCTCACTTGCAACAGGGACTTCTCATCTGCCTGTTGTACATTAAGCACCCAGCATGGAGGTACAGCAGGAGAGACACATGTCCCAAGACTTTGTGGCTGTCTTTCTGGGCTCTCTTATCTGTCCCATTCATCTGTGTGTCTAGTTTCATGCTAGGACCGTGCTGTTCTGGTTACCACGCACTTGTCAAAAATTTTGTCATTCTAATTTGCAATGAAATGGGATGCCTTTAGTTTTGTTGTTTTTGGTGAGGATGACTTTGGTTCTTTGAGCTCTTTTTTGGTTTCATATGAGTTTTATGACTTTCCAGTTCTGTGAGTGATGATGTTGGTATTTTGGTAGGGGTTGTATTGACTCTCTAGACTGCTTTGGGCAGTGTGGTCATTTTAATGCTATGAATTCCTTCTGTGGGCATGAAATGATTGTCCATTTCTTTCTCTCCTCTTAAACATTTTCATCAGTGTTTTCTAGTTTTCCTTGTAGAAGTCTTTCACCTCCTTGGTAAAATTTTTTCTGTGGCATATCATTTTCATTTTGTTGCTGTTGTAAATGGGATTGCCTTCTTAATTTCTTTCCCAACCAGACCATTATTGGTGATTTTGTATCCTGCAAATGAGTGTATTAATTTATTTATCAAGTCTAGAGTTTTCTGGTGGAGCCTTTACATGTTTCTAAATCCAAATCACATCTTCATCAGACAAGGATAATTTGATGTCCTCTTTTCCAATGTGGGTGGCTTTTATTTTTTTCTCCTGCATGATTGTGTGATTTCGAATAAAAGTGGTGAGAACGGGCATCCTCCTCTTGTTACTGTTTACACAGGAAATGCTTTTAACTTTTCCCCATCCTGTAGTAGGTTAGCTATGGCTTTGTCCTATACAGCTTTTATTATTTCTAGGTTTTTTTTTTTTTAGACGGATTCTGGCTCTTGTCACCCAGACTGTAGTGCAATGGTGCAATCTTGGCTCACAGCAACCTCCATCTCCCAGGTTCAAGCGATTCTCCTGCCTCAGCCTCCCGAGTAGCTGGGAGGCGCTTGCCACCCCGCCCGGCTAATTTTTGTACTTTTGGTAGAGATGGGGTTTCACCATGTTATAAATAACCAAATAAAATCCTAATCCCCAAAGTGGTAGTATTAGGAGGAAGAGCTTTTGGGAGGTAATTAAGTCATGAGGGTGACTCTTGGATGAGATTAGTCCTGTTTTGTTTTTTCTTTTCTTTTCTTTTTTTCTTTCTTTCTTTTTTTTTTTTTTGAGACAGAGTCTTGTTCTGTTGCCCAAGCTGGAGTGCAATGGCATGATCTCGGCTCACTGCTACCTCTGCCTCCTGGGTTCAAGTGATTCTCCTGCCTCAGCCTCCTGAGTAGCTGGGATTAAAGTCCGCCACCACACCTGGCTAATTTTTGTATTTTTAGCAGAGACAGGGTTTCAGCATGTTGGCCAGGCTGGTCTCCAACTCCTGACCTCGGATGATCCACCTGCCTCAGCCTTCCAAAGTGCTGGGATTATAGGCATGAGCCATTGTGCCCAGCCGGGATTTGTGCTCTTATAAAAGAGAACCCAAAGACTTCTCTCACCCCTTTCCACCATCAGGACATGGTAAGTCTACAGTGAAAGAGGGCCCTCACCAGATACCAACCACGCTGCCACCCTGATCTCAGACTTCTAGCCACTAGAACTGTGAGAATTCCTGTTGTTTAGAAGCTACCCAGTCACAGTACTTCGTTATACCAGCACCAACCAAGACATAGGGTGATGCTGAACTGTATTTGGGTATTTGGGTTGTGGATTCAAAAGCTGAGGATACTCACGGCCAGGCGTGGTGGCTCACGCCTATAATCCCAGCACTTTGGGAGGCTGAGGTGGGCAGATCACGACGTTAGTAGTTCGAGACAATCCTGAACAACATGGTGAAACCCCATTTCTACTAAAAACACAAAAATTAACCGGGTATGGTGGCATGTGCCTGCAACTCCAGCTACTCAGGAGGTTGAGGCAGGAGAATCACTTGAACCCGGGAGGCAGAGGTTGCAGTGTGCTGAGATCGTGCCACTGCACTTCAGCCTGAGCAAGAGCGAGACTCCATCTCAAAAAAAAATAAAAAATAAAAAATAAATCAATTTTTTATCTTCACTTTCTCTTTTCATTTTATTTTTATATGTTTATTATCATTCTAGCTAGTTTTATCAGGGTTTATCTGACTTGAAATGGATGGAGGATGGAGCTGGCTAACAAACCCTACTCTGCTGTTTCTCAGCTCTGTAGTCCTGGTTCAGTTTCTTAGCTGCTCTGAGCATCAATTTCCTTGTCAGTAAAGAGCCGTTGCTACTTGTACTTCTCTGTAGGAAGGTTGTTTTGTGGATTAAATGAGAGACAGCAAAGCACTTACAGCAATATTTGGTAAATGGTAGTTGCTACAATTCTAACTTACCAAGTAAGCATAATGTACCAAATAATAATAATTAAAAAGGAATTCATTTAATGCCCCAAGTATCACTGAAATTGGCCCAACTATCCCATAGAACTAATGTTTATGGTTACTTTTGAATAAACATAGAAACTGATCCTCCCAATTTTAAAACTTCAGAAAGTTACATTTGTCTTATCTGAGTTCCTTTCTCAGGAAACCAAACATCAGGCCTCCCCCAAGGAATTGAAACTTACCAGATCATTGCATCTGGACAAACAGATCAACACCCCTCACCCACCATGACTGCCTAAGCCACCACCTGCTTCCTGTTGACCAACTCCTTTTCCTTACCCCTCTCTAATTCCAGTTTTCTTGCATGCACTTACATTTCCTCCCTACTATTTAAATCTCTTGAGTTTAGTTGGTCAGGAAGATAGATGTGAGCCTGATCTCCCATCTCCTCTGCTGCAGCATCCTATTAAAAGACGTCTTCTTGGGCAATACTTATCTCAGTGATTGGCCTTCTGTGTGGCCAGCAGCAGGACCTAGGCCAAAACCCTGGCATTTTGGTAACATCACCAAGTCTCTTGAATTCTCAGGGCTTCAGCTATCCATTTTCTCAATGAGGCCTTACTGCAAACGGAACTGTTACTGTTCTTTGTAAATAACTCACAATCTGAGTTCCTGCAAAATTGTGCAAAGAAAAAACATAGAAATACATTCATCTCATCTTCTATATCACTAAGTGAAAGAAAAATACACTGCCCCACATTTGAGTTTAGCATTCTTAGCCCCCTTGCCCAGGGGTGCACAGCACCAAGTACAGGGCCAGGAAAGTCACCAGGGCTCTGAGCTCCTTAGGCTGAGGGACTGTCTCCAGGAACTGATGCGCAGCCAGCCCCGGAGGGAAGACCCAGCTGCCCTCCCCAGGATGGTGATGCAGCCAGCCAAGACTCAGCCCACTAGAGGGCTTGTCCTTTTGGATCGCAAGAGAGATCTCTTCTGACTCATTGCATAGCACTGCCCTGGGGGCTGCAGCACCCCCACGTCTGGGCTTTAGACCTAGAGACAGCAAGATCCTGCGCTGAGGGCATCTGTAAGTTCAGATGCGACCAGAAAGGGCAGCAAAGTGTCCTTCTGGGAGTGAGTCCGTCTTACTCCCAAAAGGGTGAGCCATGCGGTGTGCCTGGCCCCTCCATAAATACTGCCAACTGCCTGACAGTGACAGCATAGTGGTAGCTGAGGCCCTTGCTGTTTGACACACGAGGAAATGAATGTCAAAGAGGTTCATGCAGCTACTAAATGGCAGGGCCACAATTTGAATGTAGGGCTGTCTGGTTCCAAAATGTGGCCTTCTCCCTGACCCCACGCTCTCAGTGGAGCTTGGAACCCTGTGTAGGTTTTGCTGGTTTTAGCTTCAGAGTGATACAGAGGAGGACGGTGCAGCCAGACCCCTTGCTGTACCAATGACAATCTCTGTGACCTTAGGGCGAATTCCTTGCCAGCTCTGTGCCTCGAGTTCCTCATCCATAAAAGAGGGGCATTATCTATTTCATGGGGGGTCAATAATTAAATGAAGTCATTGATATAAAATGCTCAGTGTATGCTAGCTTTGTGTGTGTGTGGTTTTTGTTGTTGTTGTTGTTGGTTGGTTGGTTGTTTTTTAAATCTTTATCCCATTAGAATGGTGTTAGTTAAGCCCTGGTTTTCCTTGAGTGAACCGAAGGCACTCCAAAAGTCTTATCAGCTACTTAGTTTTAATTAGTCTTAAATAAATACTTGGCAAATTCAGAATGGAAGAAACAAAGATTTGGCTCTCAGAGAGTGACGCTGGCCAAATTAGATGAGTTGAGGTTCTTGGACTCCTGGAGCTGTCCAACCTCGTCCACTTCAAAAGCAGGAAAATGAGATCTTGAGAAGGGACCTGTGAGAAGCCACACCCATTGTTGGGGTCAGAACTGGAACAAGGATAGGTCTCCTCACTTCCCATCCTGGGCTCTGCAGACAGCAACTGGGGGCCCTTAAGGGTGACCAAAATGCCCTTTCCTGCCAGCCAGCCAGCAACAAATGCTACCACCAGCTCCTGGAGCACCTCATGAGGTGGCTGGGGGAGACCCAGCCATATGGTACAAGAGACACAGCCAAGCAAGCCAGGGGCCCTCCTGCCAGCCTCGCCACGTCGAACCAGGGTGCCTAAGCTGCCGCAGATGCTCCTCACTAGCAAAAGCTCCCAGAAGCCAGGTTGCCAGACCTGAAAAAGCATCAAAACGCTTCAGGTGGATATGGCTGCATTATTCATGAAGAGCGTTTCTGCCCTCTTAAGCCAGCAAACACGACATACGCAAGCTGATGTGAGTCAATCCTGCCAGCATCAGAGAGCCCCAAAATAGCCCACCTGGCATTCCTGCATTCATTCAAGCACACGCATTTTTGGAGTCTCTCCTTGGCACAGTGGGGCGAGTAGTGGGTGGGGGGGCTGTGACTCCAGCCCAAGAATGGAAAGCTCAGCAAAGGCAGACATTTCCTGTCTTATCTGATGATCTGGTATCTTTGCTTTCTCTCGACTTGTCCCCAAAACTTGCCTGTTCCTTTCCTGCTCAAAATACTCCCATGGCTCCTATCTCACCCAGAGTCAAAGCCAAAGCCTTCGACAGACAAGGTCTTGAACAATCAGCCTCCTGCTCTCTCAAACCTCATCTCTACTCTTGTTTTCTTCACTCCAAGCCTCACTGGCCTCCCAGCTGGTCTGTTCCCAACTCACAGCCTCTGCATAAGCTGTTCGCTCTGCCAGGCACACATTTCCTGCAGATGTCGACACTGCTCCCCTTCCTTCCTTCAGGTCTCGCTCCAACGCCATCCCATCAGTGAGGCCATCCCTGACCACCTCCTCTGGCCTTTCCCATCCCTCTCCAGCTGTTATTTTCCTTGGAGCCCTTGTTACCTTTAATATATATTTATCGTTTTCTCTATATGCCCTTCTGCCACTATACTGTACACTGAATGAGGGCATATGAGCAACGACTTTGCTTTCCTCACTTCTCAGTCTGCAGCTTCTAGAACAGGGCCTGGCACATAGTGGATGCTCAACTAATATTTGTGTAAGGAAGAAAGAAGGAAGGATGGAGGCAGGGAAGGAGGGAGGCAGGGAGGGAGGGAGGCAGGGAGGGAAGGAAGTGGGGGAGAAAGAAAATAACAGAGGGAGGGAGAAAGTTTTCTTCTAAGAGCTGGCAGAAACTGTCTATCCTGGTCCGTGCTATTAGATGAAACTTCCTGAAGTACAATCCTAAGCAAAGTCCTCCCTTGCTCATAAATCTTCTATAGCTCCCCATTATCCATTGTGGGAAGTTCAAATGTCAAATGTCACAGCCTGGCACGTACAGCCCTGCACAAGCTGGAACTAATGGACCTTTCCTGTCCCATTTCCTTCCCCAGCATTTGCCTGAAGCCAAGCTGTGCTTTCAGGGACTTTTCTGAAGCTCATAGCTCCCCACCACTGCTCACTGTAAGCCAAGGTCATGAGGCCACCTCTCCAGATCTCGGCAATGTGAGGTTTGAACCCTGACTTCCCTACGGACTGACTGTGGGACCTCAAAGCGAGCTGCATAGCACCTCTCTGCCTCCAGTTCATCGATCATGGAAAGAGATGATGATTCTCTCCTTTATGAGGAGTGAAGGGGATAATGCTCAGAAAGTTCACGGCACAGTGCCCAGCACAGAGGAAGCCGGAAGCCCCCAGCAAACAGCTAGGAAATTAGGAATGCGTATTTTTTTTTTTTTTTTTTTTTTTTGAGACAGAGTCTCGCTCTGTCGCCCAGGCTGGAGTGCATTTACACCATCTCAGCTCCCTGCAACCGCACTCCACCTCCTGGGTTCAAGCGATTCTCCTGCCTCAGCATCCCGAGTAGCTGGGATTACAGGCACATGCTAGCACACCTGGCTAATTTTTGTATTTTTAGTAGAGATGAGGTTTCACCACGTTGGCCAGGCTGGTTTTAAACTCCTGATCTCAAGTGATCCACTTGGCTTGGCCTCCCAAAGTGCTGTTACAGGCATGAGCCACCACACCCAGTCATAATTTCTTTTTCTTTTTCTTTTTTGAGACAGGGTCTTGCTGTTGCCTTGGCTGGAGTGCAGTGATGTGATCACAGCTCACTACAGCCTCAACTTCCTGGGCTCAAGGGATCCTCCTGCCTCAGCTTCTCAAATAGCTGCAACTACAGGCATGCACTACAATGTTCGGCTATTTTTATTTTATTTTCTGTAGAGATGGGGATCTTGCTGTGTTGCCCAGGCTGGTCCCAAATTCCAAGCCCAAAGTGATCATCCCATCTTGGCCTCTCAAAGTGCTGGGATTGCAGGCACGAGCCACCGTGCCCGGCCAGGAATTACTAGTGTTATTACATAGTCCATTCTCTCTCCTGTGGCCTAAGTCCATTTTACAGGTGAGAAACTGAGGCATTCTGAGGACGTTTTCCCAAAATGACATGGCTAGGGAGCCAAGACTTCGTTCACTGCCCCTGCTCACCCCTGCCCCGGCTTTGGACTCCAAGTATGCATCCAAGACAATCTAAAAGCAGTGAGAATGAGTTGTTCAAGAATAGGACATTCGTATCAGACCGGCCTAGAGAAGGGAAGGGCGTGGTGGGTGCAGGATGGGTAGGGTCAGCAGGGAGCAAGTTTTCTTGCCCTAACAGCGTTGTCATTCTGGGCTGGCCACTTCTTTGTGCTGCTAGTGGTGGTGGGCTGAGGGGGTGTCTTGTGTACTGCAGGAATGTGAGTAGCATCCCTGGCCTCTTCCCACTAGATGCCGGTAGCACCCCCAACTGTGACAACCAAAAATGTTTCCAGACATTGCCAAATGTCCCCTGGAGTAGGGTTGCCAGATTTAGCAATACACACTCATACTGAAAACTTACTCACTGTTTATCTGAAAGTCAGATTTAACTGGACGACCTGGTAGTTATCTGGGAACCCAACCTAGGGACGGGAGAGAAAACCGCTCCCCTTCATTAAGAACCACTGGGTCCCAGTAAAACTGCGGAGTTCCCATGGTAACATCAATTGCTTCTCTCGCTTTCCTCCAACCTTCTTAGCAAGTCCTGCCTTCCTCTCCCATCTCATCGCCCCTAACCCAGAGGCTGGAAGGCTCAGTTCTCCAAACAGGCTCTGTTCAGCAGCTGTGACGAGGGCTCCACAATTACAGCCCTTCCACCAGCTCCAGTCTGCAGAGCTAAATGTAGCTTCCCCTCCAGGACCTGCCTCATCTCCCTGTCTCCTTCCTGGGGTCTCATCTGCCTGCCACCAGCCCCTGCATTCTCCCCTCCAATTAAGAGGCTTTCTAGCCCCAGCTCAGAGACAGGAAAACAAGGCAGTTAGTCACTTTGCTTCCATTATCAACTGGCATCACATGGCTGGCTCCTTTAATGGCAGTTGTCATGGCAACGGGAAGCCAGTCCCTGCTTGCGCCGGGAACCAAAACAAAATTAAGGGTTGGCAGGGAGGGTAAAGGAAGTCAGGAAGGAGCCAAGACAGAGCTGGTGAGATTTAACTGGAGGAAATCATGCAGAGGCCACCCTGTTTGCAGCTGAGGCCACCTTGTTTCCAGCTTTCTCTTGGTGGCACTGAGGACAGAGGAAAAAAAAAAGGATGCTTACCCTGGAGCAGCTCAGGCTAACATGATGGGTGTTCTTGCAAGGTTTATCCTGCCAGCTGAATCATTTTCATCCCCATTATGAATAAACGGAAACCCACACACTGATAAAGGTAAAGACAGATCTTGTCCAAGATCGTCCAGTGAGCAGGCCATCAATTTCAGCTCCATCACCTTCTTTCCCTGTTCTCCATGTCCTCCCCATTCCTTTCCCCCTTGCTTTTGCAATAAGACCCTATGTTCTGCCTTCTCTGCATCTGCACCTTTCTCCTTTCTGTCTGCTCTGGTCACTTCGGTTCCTTCAAATTCAGTGTTCCCTGCAGCCACAAAGCTTCTGCATGTACAAAACCCTCTGCCAGGAATGGTTTTTCTTAGTGTCTCTCAACCCCCTCCCCATCTTCAACGGAAAGTAGTACTCATCTTACACCTGTCTTCTGAAACATCACATCCTGGGCCCCTGCACATGGTCAGTTGTCCGTTTTGGATTCTTGCAGCCCCGGGTGCCTCTCCTTCACATCTCTGTGCAGAGCCTGTCATTATCCTTGTAATTGTGATAAATTATCTGTGGGAGTGTGTATCCTCCACTGCAAGCAAGGTCAGCCCCAGGAGGACAGGGACAGGGCCTATCTACAAGGAGCCTGTCCTTGCTATATCCACAGAACCTAGCCCAGGGTCTGACACACAGCCCTTAGTAAATAAACGCATCTGAAATTGGAATCCAGCTCTAGTTGAGCCCGAAATTCCTTCTTGACCTGTCTGATGGGTGCTGGGTCCTACCGGTTCTCCAGGCCTGCACTGGACAGTTTCCAGCTCCCAGCCTCTGCTGGCCCCTTGGTGGCTGCAGTGGCTCTGGCAAACCTTGCAGAGCTGCCCAGAGATGTCAATTATTAAGGCACCCCTTCTAGAAAGAAGGCTGGAAAAACAGATATACACACAGAAGACAGATATACACACAAGACACATGTAGATATGTGTACACACAATGCAGTCTCTGGGTGAGGCTGTGACAGGCAGAGATGTGGCTCCTCTGAACCCAGAGAGTGGGGAGGAGCACCTGATTTGACTCTCAGATTTCTAGGCAAAGAGCTTTCCCTTCTATTCCACTGGAGACTGGTTCTCTGACACTGAGAGAGATGCCCCTGCAAAGGGGTAAGCAAAGGAAGGAAAGGACAGGAGAGACATGCTTTGGGGGGAACCGAGTTGTCATGTTCTTAGGGTACCTATGCTAAATAGGAACTCAAAGACAGAAGACCGGAACCTGTTCCCCCACACTGGTTTTGTGTCCTTGAAATGCCATTTATTGTCTCTGGGCCACAGTGTTCTCATCCGTACCGTAGAAACTGTACTACCCACACATTCTGTCCAGGTGTGGTACCGTGTAGATTTGGATGAGCATGTTTGTGGATGGGAGGGTAAGAGTGTGGCTCTGACATCAAAAAGACCTGGGGGGTAAGTCCCAACTCAGCCCCATCTTGGCTGGGTGCTCTTGGCAAGTTATTCCCCGTCTCTGAGCCCAAGACCCAAACTAGACTGACACGGATCGGACCTTAAAGGACACTGGTACTAATGCATCCTTCTGCAGATGGAGAAACTGAGTCCTAGAGAGGAGAAGGGACCTGTGCAGTAAACTGGAGAAGATGGTAGCTGAGCTTGGACCTGGGCCTCAGCCAGAGCCTTCCCTAGATGTTTTACTGGTGTTCTCTTCTGCCTGCAGCCCCTTCCCCAATTCAACCAAATATTGCCTTAAAAACAAAGCTACCTCAGGCAAAAACATCTTGGGGGCACATATTACATGTAAGTCTGGTTAAACCATGAACAAAAAGACAGCAGGTGCTTTGTAAGGTACATGCCCCTTCCCTGAAATAGTCACAAGAATGTTGGTCTGAGTTCTGTTGAAAAGAGGTTCTAAGCCAGACACAGTGGCTCACGCCTGTAATCCCAGCACTTTGGGAGGCCAAGGCGGGCGGATCACGAGGTCAGGAATCGAGACCATCCTGGCTAACACAGTGAAACCCAGTCTCCACTAAAAAAAAAAAAAAAAAGTAAAATTAGCCGGCGTGGTGGTGAGCGCCTATAGTCCCAGCTACTCGGGAGGCTGAGGCAGAAGAATGGCGTGAACCCGGGAGGCAGAGTTTGCAGTAAGCGGAGACTGCACCACTGCACTCCATCCTGGGCCACAGAGCGAGATGCCGTCTCAGGAAAAAAAAAAAAAAAAAAAAGAGGTTCTAGACAGACCTCCCTTGGAGTACCCACAGGAGTCTATACAAAGGCTGAGCTGAAAACTTCTGGACCTTTCTGAGGGATCCAATGTATTCTGCATGTCTCATTCGAAAATGCTAGAATGTGCCAACCAGCCCTGGAGCTCATTCTTTAAACAAAATAGGACATGCCACACACACACACAGACACATACTCATGCTCCCCGAGGAGGGAGGGGCAGCAACAGGTCCAAGCCTCCAGGCTGCCCTTGGTGGCTGTCTGCCACTGTGCAGGGAAGGAGGGGTCATCAGTGATGCTTGATGCTGCCACCTCAGCCGACACCCCCAACACACATTCACATGCACACACGTGCGCGCACACACACACAGACGCACTGAAAGCCAGGCCCAGAAACCAGGCCAGCCCACAAGGTCTGCTGCCATGCAAGGCCTTGGGCTAAGTGCTCATAAGGTTAAAAAGTGACAAAGACACAGCAGCAATGGGGTCTGAGGCTGAAGAATGGGGAGGGCAACACACAGACACACGCACACACACGGCGTCACAGCCCTAGTTATTCACACAGACTCATACATCACATGCCACACACCCACTCAAGATACACACGCACAGTCACAGCATCACTCATTCACACAGACTCATGCACCACACAATACACACACATAGACCCACTCTCACAAAAACAGATACACAGACACACATAGATATGTGTACACACAATGCAAAGAGATACACTTAGGTATCTCCAGACAGACACACAGACATTCTCATATGCACATACTCACAGCCACAGGTCCTCACCCACGCAGGCGTACACACCAGAGCACAGAGTCCAGGCATGGAAATGCTACCCCAGGCACCAAGGACTACAAATTCTCCCTGTCTACGGGGTTCTGGGAGGTCTTTGGTCATGAGCCCTGAAGATTAGACTGGACCCCCGCGCTGACCCCAGGGACAGTGGAGGGGCAGAGAAATGGCAGAACCTCTCTGATTCTCACCCTCTGTGTGGGGTGGGGAGTGAAGGGACCCCTACTGCCAGGTGAGTAGCTCACTGACCCGGGACTCTCAGGGAGGGAGTCCCCTGGCTCCTGGAGGTGGCTCCAAGGACTGAGAATTTGGGGGCTGGGGAGGGAGGCTTTATTTTCCCTCTCCCTTTTCCCGAAGGGTGCCCCACCTTCAGCAGCCCCATCAGGGCCCCTCCCCCAGCACCCCCTGTGGGGGGTCCCCCCAGCAGCTTGTCTCTCTTGGAAGATCCCCTTCCTGAACAGCACCCACCTGCTTGCTCCTCCACAACCGGAGGTTCTACTGGGACACATCCAGGTGGGCCCTACACCTGGAGGGGCCTCACGCTGCATCCGCCCCCGCACAAAGCCTCAAATGGGCCAAAGGCCTCCCCATGCCTATGCCGACCCCCAAACTCCCTCGCTGCGCCTCCTGCCCTGCGGGAGGTCAATGCCTACCCAGGTGAGTCCCACACCTGGTCTGGCCGCCCCCCCACCGCCAGAGGCCACCCTTCCACGGAGGCTCTTTTCCCGTTTGGCTGTGCTGCCCTCTGCCTTGGGGAATCCTGCCCAGCGCCCCCACCCCGGCACCCACCTCCTTCTTGACGGTGCGTAGAAGCCTCTGTCGGGTCTCCGCCTCTGTGGGACAAGACGCGAGAGCCGCGGGTCAGCCAAGGGTGGGTGCGGGGGCCGGGCGCTGCCCTCCCGCCGCCCCCGTGTCCCGCAGCCCCTTACCCGCGGGGACCGAGGCCATGGCTCCTAGCGCTGGGTTCCGAGTCCCGGGAGGCGGTGGCGGTGGCTCCTCCGGGCTCGGCGCTGATGCTGCAGCCGCGGCGGGGCGGGGCCGAGCGCTGAGTGACGGCCCGAGGGAGCTTGACGTCAGGACCCGAGGCGGCCGCCCCACCCCTCCGGAAAGCCACTGCGCGGCTGGGCGGTCGGGTCGCCTTCGCGCCAAGCACGCACGCTCGCTCCCGTGCACCCAGCGCCCAAGCCTCTCAGGCTCCCCCACCCTCAACGCCAGCGCTCATGTCCCTCCCTGTTCCTTGGGGCGAGGAAGGAAAGCGTCCTTCCTGAACCCTCCTCTGTGGGCCTGGCTCCAGGAAGTCGCAGGAAATGGTGGGACTACTACGGACATTCTCCAAGCCTCAGTTTTCTCATCTTTAAAATGGGTATAATGTGGTATAAAATGGGTATCATGGGTCTCAGAACGATCTGAGACTTAAGTGAGATATTGGATGTGAAGCCCTTAATACAGACCCAAGGGGAAAGGCCAGCGAGCATAAATGCTTGCCATGGTTACTGTTATTATTATTTATTATTATTGAGAGTCTTTCAGCCGGGTGCGGTGGCTCACACCTGTAATCCCAACACTTTGGGAGGCCGAGGCGGGCGGATTACTTGAGGTCAGGAGTTCGAGGCCAGCCTGGCCAACATAGTGAACCCCCCTGTCTACCAAAAATACAAAAATTAGGCTGGGCATGTGGCTCATGCCTGTAATCCCAGTACTTTGGGAGGCCGAGGTGGGCGGATCACCTGAAGTCAGGAGTTGGAGACCAACCTGGCCAACAAGGTGGAACCCTGTTTCTGCAAAAATACAAAAATTAGCCGTACGTGATGGCGTGGTGCCTGTAAACCCAGCTACTAGGGAGGCTAAGGCAGGAGAATCACTTGAACCTGGGAAGCAGAGGTTACAGTGATCCAACATGGCACCATTGCACTCCAGCCTGAGCGACAGAGTGAGACTCCGTCTCAAAAAATAAAAAATACAAATACAAAAATTAGCCAGGCATGGTGGCATGCTCCTGTAATCCCAGCTACTCAGGAGGCTGAGGCATGAGAATTGCTTGAACCCTGGAGGCGGAGGTGGCAGTGAGCCAAGATTGCGCCATGGCACTCCAACCTGAGCAACAAGAGTGAAACTCCATCTCCAAAAAAAAAAAAAGAGTCTTCCAAGATACACTGGTTCTCCATCCAGGAGAGGCCGGGACTTAAGTGGCTCCCTCCTGGACATGCAATTTGCTGGAAGAGGGGGGTTTTCTCAGGAGTCTGGCCCCAACAGGAGGCACTTGTCAGCCAGGATCTCTGGGGCTGAGCAGGCAGTGGGCTCTGTGGGAAAAGGCTTGTTCCATCGAGAGCCCCTGGTCACCCCAAGTCCCTAACTGTATCCACCCAGAATGCAAGTCAAGTCAATATTTATTGAGCACCTACTCTGTGCTAAGTGACTGTGCTAGAGATTTCTAAGTGAGCAAGGCAGACAAAGAGCTCTACCTTCATGGGGTTTAAGAGGCAGACAACAAAATACATAAGCAAAGGACAGACCATGCTGGAAAGTTCTGGAGAAAAATTAAGTAGGCAAAGGGAATAGGGAGGGCCCAGACCCCTGAGGATCATATTCTGAAGTAAGGTGGTTGAGGGAGGCCCCACTGAGCAGGTGACATTTGAGCAAAGAGGAAAAGGAGTAGGCCATGGGGATTTCTGGAGGAAGACCAGTTGAGTCAAGGGAATGCAAATGCAAAGGCCCTGAGGAGGGAGTGTGTCCAGTTAAACAGTGACAAATGGCAGATGCCTGTGGGGCTGGAGTGGTGTGAACAACGGGGACAGTGGTGGGATGTTGGCCCGAGAGGTGCAGGACCAAGATCCTGTATGACTTTGATGGTGACGTTAAGTATTTACAATGCCTTTTAGGGTCCCCCAGTATTCAGGCCTTCCTTCAGAAGGACTAGGGGACAGCTTAGAGTGCCTCTCCCTGCAGTAGTAGATCCAGAGCCCCCTTTTTCCCATTGGTCAGTGTCAGGGGTCTCTGATCGCAAGCCACAGAAGCTGACTTTGGCTTCCTTAGGCAAAAGAAAATAAACTGGAAAGATAATGTGTGATCCCAGAGCCCATGGGAGACTGGATAACTGGGAAATGGGATGAAATCAAGGCAGCTCTGGAAGGCCAGAAAAGGGATCTCTTGGGAAGATTTGCCCGGCAAGGACAGTGTGGTTAGGGCACTGCTGCTCTGGTAAAGAGAATGCCGTTCGTTTAAGGTTTTCATCCTACGGAGGGAGCACCTGATTGTTCTGACCTGGGACACGAGCCTGCCCCTTGGCTCAGGGAGAGGTGTCTCAATCACAACCCCTGCTCCACAATCTCCAGCAAGTCCCCCAGGAGAATGGGAAATGGCTGCTTGGCAGCAAAAATAATCATATATTGTGCACCTACTATGTGCCAGGCACTGCGCTAAGGGCTTTGGGTTTTGCTCACATGATCTTATCGACCCTCTTTCTAACCCTATGATCCTTATGTCATCGACAAAGCCAAACCCGGAGGGGGTTTCATCCTAGTTCGTTTAAGAAGTGAGTGGCAGCCAGCATTCTGACCTGAGGGCCAAAGTGATTGATCCATTTGTTCCTCTCCTTGGCTTCACCCCTAAGTTAACTGGGGTACTTTAGGAAGGTGGTAGGGTGCCTAAACCTCACTCTAGGGAATCATTTTTCAAAACCCACATTTTTCCTTTTTCTGCCAAGCACGAAGCCTGGGAAGTTGACCTGTGCTGGTCCTTAAAAACCTGGAGCTTTTCCTCCAAGATAAAGGACTCCATGGTGTTCGGTGCAATTGCAACGGGCAGGAAGGCATGGTTGACCTGCATGCAACTCAGGTCAACAGATATTTATTGAACATCTACTGTGGGCCAGGTAACTGTGCTAGACACTTCTAAGTGAACAAGACAGGCAAAAGCTTTGCCCTGGTGGAGCTTAGGAGGCAGGCAATAAAATAAGCAAATAATAAATAGAGTATGTTGGAAAGTTCTGGAGGAAAACAAAGTAGGCAGGGGAGACAGGGAGGGCCCAGACAGGTGGGGATTTTATTATGAAACAGAGTGGTTGAGGGAGGCCCCACTGAGCAGGTGACAATGGAGCCCTAAATTCCACGGGACCAGGGATTGCTCCCTGCTGCAGTTGGAACACTCACCACTAGGGGCACCATCACCTAAGATCAGCTTGGGAAGAATTGCACTCTCCCTGTGGCCAGAATGGGAGAACTTAACCTGGGTTCCAAAGCCTCCCCCAGTGTCTGAGAATCCCATTACCTGGTCCATGACACCTCACACCCTTAGCGCTAACCAGTGGTGCAGCTGCTGGAACCAGTAAGAGGAGCCTCTTTCTCCTGCAATGTTTCTTCAGCGCCCTCAACTGGGAAAGCTCAGCTCTGTGATCAGCGTAAATGAGAAATGATAAAATCCCAGCGCTTTGGGAGGCCGAGGTGGTTGGATCGGCTGAAGTCAGGAGTTCGAGACCAGCCTGGCCAACGTGGTGAAACCCCATCTCTACTAAAAATACAAAAATTAGCTGGGTGTGGTGGCAGGCACCTGTAGTCCCACCTACTCAGGACACTGAGGCAGGAGAATTGCTTAAACCCAGGAGGGGGAGGTTGCAGTGAGCTAAGGTCACACCATTGCACTCCAGCCTGGGTGACAAGAGCAGGACTTCGTCAAAAAGAAAGAAAGAAAAAAAAAAGTCCAGGCTATTGGGGAGGAGCAAACATCTAAGAATGAATTGGGAGCCGAGAAGCAATAAACACATTGATAGCTGGCATAATGCATAACGTCACAGTTCATAATAAAATGATCATGATAATAATAGCTACAATGTGTTGAGCACTTAATGTGTCTGACACTGTGCTGTGAACTTTACTCATTAAATTCACCCTCAACTCATGAAGTAGGTTCCTCCCATTATCTGCATTTTGTGTTTTGTTTTTTGAGACAGAATCTCGCTCTGTTGCCCAGACTGGAATGCAGTGGCACGATCTCGGCTCACTGCAACCTCCTCCTCCTGGGTTCGAGCAGTTCTCCACCTCAGCCTCCCGAGCAGCTGGGATTACAGGCACCCACCCAACCACGACTAATTTTTGTATTTTTAGAAGAGACAGGGTTTCACCATGTTGGCCAGGCTGGTCTCGAACTCCTGACCTCTGGTGATCCGTCCACTTCGGCCTCCCAAAGTGCTGAGATTACAGGCGTGCACTACCGCGCCTGGCCCATTTTTCTGCATTTTATAGTGGAGGCTTAGAGAAGTAAAACAGCTTAACCAAGACATGCAACTGGAAGGTAAAAGAGGCTAGATTCAAGCCGAGGCACTCTTGACCCTCTTATTGTACAGAGAAATCCTGATTAATGTTGTGTCACGTGCCCCATGCAACAGATACTTCCTTGTTGCTGCGATGGTTAATTTTATCCGTCAACTTGCTTGGACCACGGGGTGCTCAGACATTTGCTCAAAGGTTATTCTGGGGGTGACTGTGAGGGAGTTTGTAGATAAGATTAATGTTTGAAGATTGCCATCTCTGATGTGGGCAAGCCTCATTCAATTGAAGATCTGAATGGAACAAAAAGGCAGAGCAAGAGGAAACTCCTCCTGCCTGACTTCTTGAGCTAGGACATCTTTTCCCACCTTCTGACTCAAATTGAAACCTCAGCTCTTCCTGGGCCTTGGGCCTTTGGACTCAGACTAAAAGTGCACCATCACTTCTCCTGGGCCTCCAGCTTGCTGATTGCAAATCTTGGGACTTCTCAGCTTTCATAATTGTATAAGCCAAGTTCTTATAATAAATCTCCTTATATATGTATGTACACATGTGTGCACACACATGTACATCTTGTTGGTTCTGTTCCTCTGGAGGATACCGACTAATACAGTTCTTACCTCAATATTCATTTACCTCCCCCTCTTTTTAATGAAACTGAATTTGCCCAGGTATCCACCTCTACATATTGGCCACTGCCTTGGAAGACTTTGTTCCTCTTCCCATCTAGGTAGGTCCTGATTGGACTAGGTCAATCATGGTGCTCCTGCAATTCACAATTGCAAAAATGTGGAACCAGCCCAAATGTCCATCAATCAATGAGTGGATAAAGAAAATAAGATATATATACCATAGAATACTACTCAGCCATAACAAGGAATGAAATAATGGCATTGCAGCTACCTGGATGGAGTTGGAGACCATTATTCTAAGAGAAGTAACTCAGGAATAGGAAAGTAAACATTGCTTTTTTTGTTGTTTTTTTTTTTGAGATGGAATCTCGCTTTGTCACCCAGGCTGGAGTGCAGTGGTGCGATCTCGGCTCACCGCAACCTCCACCTCCTGGGTTCAAGTGATTCTCCTATCTGAGCCTCCCAAGTACCTTTTTTTTTTTTTTTTTGTATTTTTAGCAGAGATGGGGTTTCACCATGCTGGCCAGGCTGGTCTCGAACTCCTGACCTCAGGTGATCCACCCACCCTGGCCTCCCAAAATACTGGGATTACAGACGTGAGCCACCATGCCCAGCCTTTTTTTCTTTTCTTTTCTTTTTTTTTTTTTTTTTTTTTTGAGATGGAGTCTCACTCTGTCACCAGGCTGGAGTGCAGTGGTGCAATCTCGGCTCATTGCAACTTCTGCCTCCCGGGTTCAAGCAATTCTCCTGCCTCAGCCTCCCAAGTATCTGGGAATGCAGGTGTGCACCATCACACTCAGCTAATTTTTGTATTTTTAGTAGAGACGGGGTTTCACCATTTTGGCCAGGATGGTCTCGATCTCTTGACCTCGTGATCCGCCTGCCTCGTCCTCCCAAAGTGCTGGGATTACAGGTGTGAGCCACTGCACCCGGTCGGGAAACTATACATTCTATGTTCTCACTTGTAAGTGGGAGCTAAGCTATAAGGACACAAAGGTATAAAAATGATACAATGGGTTGGGTGTGGTGGCTCATGTCTGTAATCCCAGCACTTTGAGAAGCCGAGGTGGGTGGATCACCTGCGGTTAGAAGTTGGAGACCAGCCTGACCAACATGGAGAAACCCCGTCTCTACTAAAAATACAACATTAACTGGGTGTTGTGGTGCACGCCTGTAATCCCAGCTACTCGGGAGGCTGAGGCAGGAGAATCGCTTGAACCCATGAGGCAGAGGTTGCAGTTAGCCGAGATCCTGCCATTACACTCCAGCTGGGGCCACAAGAGCAAAATTCCATCTCACACACACAAAAAAATAAGTAAATAAATAAAAGATACAATGGACGTTGGGGACTCTGGGGGAAGCATGGAGTGGGGAGGGATAAAAGACTATGCAGTGGATACAGTGTACACTGCTCAGGTGGTGAGTGCACTGAAATCTCAGAAATCACCACTGAAGAACTTATTCATGTAACCAAACACTACCTGTTCCCCCAAAAACTATTGAAATAAAAACAAATAAGTACGTAAATAAAAATCATGATGCTCCTGTTTCCTTTTTCGGTAGTTGGTTTAATGTGAGTAAGTGACACAGTTCTGGCCAATGAGACACAGGCGAAGTCAGGTGCCTTCTGGGAATGATCTCTCCACTCTTGAGAGCTCCACATCTGGGCATTGGCACTTTATGTGCCGTTGCCTGATAGCCTGAGGGCACAGCCAATACAAGGAGGTGGGCAGAGCCAGGAGGATTACAGAGAGGTGGAGCCAGAGCACCCCCAACCATTCGGAATTTCCTGTTATTTTGGAAAATACATTTCCTCATTGTGAAGTCATTGAGTTAGGGTTTTCTCTTACTTGCAGTTGAAATCATCTTACTGATAAAATTATTCTGTGTAATGTATTTGTCTATGTTCATGCATGTGAACAAGAAAAACAGGCCAGGCGTGGTGACTCCCTCCTGTAACTCCAGCACTTTGGGAGACTGAGGCAGACGGCTCATGAGGTCAAGATCAAGACCAGCCTGGCCAACATGGTGAAACCCCGACTCTACTAAAAATACAAAAAAATAATTGGGCATGGTGATGTGCATCTGTAGTCCCAGCTACTCAGGAGGTTGAAGCAGGAGAATCGCTTGAACCTCGTCGGCGGAGGTTGCGGTGAGCCAAGATTGCACCACTGCACTCCAGCTGGGGCGACAGAGAGAGACTTCATCTCAAAAAAAAAGAAAAAAAAAAAAGAAAAAAAAATATTGACCTAGTTTTTCACTTAAAAATGGACATTTGGCCGGGTGTGGTGTCTCACGCCTGTAATCCGAGAACTTTGGGAGGGCGAGGAGGGTGGATCACGAGGTCAGGAGATCGAGACCATCCTGGCTAACACGGTGAAATCCCTTCTCTATTAAAAATACAAAAAACAAATTAGCCGGTCGTGGTGGCAGGCGCCTGTAGTCCTAGCTACTGGGGAGGCTGAGGCAGGAGAATGGTGTGAACCCGGGAGGTGGAGCTTGCAGTGAGCTGAGATCACGCCACTGCACTCCAGCCTGGGAGACAGATCGAGACTCCGTCTCCAAAAAAAAAAAAAAATTAAATAAATAAAATTGTTTAAAAAGGCAGAGCTTGGTGGCTCACACCTGTAATTCCAGCACTTTGGGAGGTCAAGGCGGGTGAATCACGAGGCCAGGAGATTGAGAACATCCTGGCTAACACGGTGAAATCCCGTCTCTACTAAAAATACAAAAAAATTAGCCAGGCATGGTGGCAGGCGCCTGTAGACCCAGCTACTCGGGAGGCTGAGGCGGTAGGAGAATCGCTTGAACCCGAGAGACAGAGCTTGCGGTAAGCTGAGATTGCACCACTGCACTGCAGCCTGGGCAACAGAGTGAAACTCCATTTCAAAAAAAAAAAAAAAAAAGAACATTTATGTTGGCCGGGTGCGGTGCCTCACGCCTGTAATCCCAACACTTTGGGAGGCTGAGACAGGTGGATCACCTAAGGTCAGGAGTTTGAGACCAGCCTGGCCAACATGGTGAGATCTCGTCTCTACTAAAAATACAAAAATTAGCCGGGCGTGGTGGCAGGCACCTGTATCCCAGCTACTCGAGAGGCTGAGGCAGGAGAATCACTTGAACCTGGGAGGCAGTGGTTGCAGTGAGCTGAGATCACCCCACTGTATCCCAGCCTGGGTGACAGAGTGAGGCTTTGTCTCAAAAAAAAAAAAAAAGAATTTATATCAATAAATATAGATCTAAAGCATTCATTTTCACATCTGAAAAAGGATTTTGTGGCCGGCGCGGTGGCTCAAGCCTGTAATCCCAGCACTTTGGGAGGCCGAGATGGGTGGATCACGAGGTCAGGAGATCGAGACCATCCTGGCTAACACGGTGAAACCCCGTCTCTACTAAAAATACAAAAAAAAAAAAAAAACTAGCTGGGCGAGGTGGCGGGCGCCTGTAGTCCCAGCTACTCGGGAGGCTGAGGCGAGAGAATGGCGTAAACCCGGGAGGCGGAGCTTGCAGTGAGCTGAGATCCGGCCACTGCACTCTAGCCCGGGCAACAGAGCAAGACTCCGTCTCAAAAAAAAAAAAAAAAAAAAAAAAAAAAGGATTTTGTAAGTATGGATGCTTCACAATTCTATTTCTATAATTGAGCATTTTAACTGATTCCACTTTTGCTATCATGAACGCTTTTGTAATTGAAGAGAACCCTTAATTACTTCCATAGGATATAATTTCAAAAGTTGAAACTGTTTAAAACTGTAACAGTTAGAGTAAATGGTGATGCAGTGAAGTATGTTATTGGTTCCTTTGGGGCTCAGACATCACTACAAATGTGAATAGAGATGCCTCGTTTTGAAATTGCACACCACTATCCACTAACATCCATGGACATGGCTGGGAGAGAATGGAGGGGCATGGGTGGTGAGGGCCTGAAGGAGGGCAGATGTGTCCACCTCCCTGTATTGGCTGTGCCCTCAGGCTGTTTATCCTTCTGATTTCCAAGATATTAAAACATTTTCATGGGCCCTTGAAATTATTGTGGGCCCCAGGCATACTGTGTCTAATGACTAAGTCACCCCATGAATTGTTTGCTGGCTGATTGAGGGCATCACCGACCCAGGCTCTTTGTGTTTTACTCCATCATTCTTGGTTTGTGGCTTGATGCCATATGGCCTCAAAATGGCTGCCCCAAGTTCAGATTTCAAACCGAGTATCAGTGCATAAAGAAAAGGATGGTATTAGTTGCATCTGTTTCTTTTACCAGAAAGCAAGATCACTCCCAAAGCCCACTCACAGATTTCCTTTTCAGTCTCATTGGCCTTGATCACTTTTATTGCAAAAGATGTTGGATAATTGAGCATCTGCTAAAGAAACAAGATGACCCTTAGCCGGGCGCGGTGGCTCAAGCCTGTAATCCCAGCACTTTGGGAGCCGAGGCAGGCAGATCACAAGGTCAGGAGATCGAGATCATCCTGGCTAACATGGTGAAACCCCGTCTTTACTAAAAATACAAAAAATTAGCCGAACATAGTGGCAGGTGTCTGTAGTCCCAGCTACTCGGGAGACTGAGGCTGAGGCAGGAGAATGGCGTGAACTCGAGAGGTGGAGCTTGCGGTGAGCCGAGATGGCGCCACTGCACTCCAACCTGGGCTACAGAGCCAGACTCCCTCTCAAAAAAAAAAACAAGATGACCCTGACTAGATTTAACCAGTGATGGTTGAGCAGGTGGGGTGAGCCACCTCTGCATAAAACACAGAAATGGAAGTTTAGAGAATATGCCAGGCCCAGAACTTCATCCATTAGCATTGGCTCTCATGGGGCTCTTGCTGGTGATGTAAGAGCATTAGACATTGCCTGGTGGGAGCCAGGACAGAAAAAAGTCAACATTGCAGATGCTGAGTGGTGAGTGACACCAAAGTAGGTTTATGAATTTCTTTTTCAGGGCCTCCTAGGTATGGAGCAAGGAGCATTTTGCAGGATGGGATGGTGATGCTGTGTGAGCATGTGAAGGAGACAACTCAGTGGTAGGTGAATGATGTGAATATGATTTCACAGATTGCCAAGACCTGGTCATATCCAGTCATGGTGAGTAGAATCTGTGGGTCCTAAGAGTGTGGGAACCCTGGAGCCAAGGAATGAAGGTGGGAGGCTCCAGGGGAATTTTGAGAGAAAGACTGGTAGTTCTTTTTGATGAGCAGCCCTGGTGGGCAGCAGGTTGATGAATGAAGTGATTTCACTATGACACATTTCCAAGTCTAAAATCAAGGATAAAAAGGAACCCTGCTTCTCCCCGTAAATAGACAATCTCAACTTTTCTCTGCTTGATTTTCACTTAAGTCTAGATTTTTTTTCTGCTTTCTCCCAGATGAGCTTCATTCATTCATTCATTCATTCATTTTTTTCAGTGTTTTGTTTGAGAGCCCACAATGTGCCCAGCATGGGGGACAGAGTGTGGATAAGTCACATGATATTGTTTCTTGCATGGAGCTCACATTTGAGCCACAGGGAAGAGACAGGCAATGATCAAGCGATCACATCAGCAAAATACCAGATTGTGGTCAATGTGATAAATAAAGCATGTGAGCTGGGTGATGTGACAGTGAGTGTCCACGGGGTGAGGATACTGAGAAGGTAACGTTAGGCCTGAGATATAGCAGATGGGAAGAAGCCAGTCAGGCTTGTGGAACTATTTGGGGAGGTGAGAGCATGAATGAGTCATGAATGGAGAGGGCAGCAGTGAGGCTGAGAGTTGGAGGAAGATCATTTTAGGTGCACGCAAGGGAGAACAGGTACGAAGTCCCCAAGGTGAGGATGAGCATGCCTAGACAAAGAAGGGAAAGGGTGCAGTTATGACCCAAGTGAAGTGAGCACTTAAGGCCCTTTCAGCCCTTAACTCCCTAAAGGTAGCCAGGAGAGTCTTGATTTCCTTCCTGCACTCTTAGCCCGCATCTATCCATCAGCAGCCCTTTTTAATTTATTACAGCAAGATTCACATAAAATTCACCATTTTAAGCATTTTGAAGTGGACAAATCAGTGACATTCAGTACATTCAAGTGTTGTGCAACTATCACCACTACGTAGTTCCGGAACACTTTCACTACCCCAGAAGGAAACCTCGTACCCATTAAACCGTCAGTCTTGTTTCCCTGACAGCCATTAATCTGCTTTCGGTCTCTATGAGTTTACCTAGTCTGGACTTTCCATATAAGGGAAGCCATACAATACAACCTTTTGGATCTGGCTTCTTTCACTTAGCATTATGTCTTTGAGGTTCATACGTGTTGTACCATGTATCAGTACTTCACTCCTTTTTATGGCTGAATAATGTTCCATTGTATGGCTAGATCACTTTTTTTTTTTTTTTTTTTTTTTTTTTTGAGACGGAGTCTCTCTCTGTCACCCAGGCTGGAGTGCAGTGGTATGATGTTGTCTCACTGCAAGCTCCACCTCTTGGGTTCAAGCCATTCTCCTGCCACAGCCTCCCAAGTAGCTGGGACTACAGGCGCCTGCCACCACGCCTGGTTAATTTTTTGTATTTTTAGTAGAGACGGGGCTTCACCGTGTTAGCCAGGATGGTCTCAATCCCCTGACCTCGTGATCTGCCCACCTTGGCCTCCCAAAGTGCTGGGATTACAGGCATGAGCCACCACGCCTGGCCTAGATCACATTTTCTTTATCCATTCCTTAGCTCATGGACATTTGGATAGTTTCCACGTTTTGGCTGATGTGAATGGTGTAGCTGTGAATATTTGTGTACCAATTTTTGTGTCTAGAAATATTTTCATTTTCATTCTCGTGGGTATAGACCCAGAAGTGGAATTGCTGGGTAATATAGTAAATTTATTTATTTATTTATTTTTTGAGATGGAGTCTCGCTGTTGCCCAGGCTGCAGTGCAGTGGTGTGATCTCAGCTCACTGCAACTTTCACTTCCTAGCTTCAAGTGATTCTCCTGCCTCAGCCTCCCGAGTAGCTGGGATTACAGGGGCCGCCACCACACCCAGCTAATTTTTGTATTTTTAGTAGAGACAGGGTTTCACCATGTTGACTAGGCTGGTCTCAAACTCCTGATCTCAGGTGATCCACCCACCTTGCCCTCCCAAAGTGCTGGGATTATAGGTGTGAGTCATTGCGCCCAGCCTGTAATTTTATGTTTAACATTTTAGGAACTTCAAACTCCCATAGCGACTACACCATTTTGCACTCCTAGCAGCAATGTACGAGGATTTCAATTTTTCCACATCTTTGCCAAAACTTTTAAAATTTATTATTATTACAGTCATCCTAGTGGGTGTGAAGTGATATCTCATTGTCATTTTGGTTTGCATTTCCCTATGAGTAATGTGTTGAACATCTTTTCATATGCTGCAAGCCATTTGTGTATCTTCTTTAGAGAAACATCTATGTAAGTCCTTTGCCCATTTTTTAATTGGGTTGTTTGTCTTTTTGCCATTGAGTCATACAAATTCCTTATGTGTTCTGGATACTACACCCTTATTACATATGTGATTCATAAATATGATTTCTTTCATTCTGTGAATTGCTTTTTTCTCTTTCTTGAAAAAGAAAGTGGCCTGTTAAGATGGTACACAAATGTTTTAAATTTTCCTGAAGTCCAATTTATCTATTTTTTCTTTTTTTAGGGAGGAGGGGACGGAGTCTTGCTCTGTTGCCCAGGCTGTAGTGTGGTGGCACAATCTCGGCTCACTGCAAGCTCCGCCTCCCGGGTTCACACCGTTCTCCTGCCTCAGCCTCCCGAGTAGCTGGGACTACAGGCGCCTGCTACCATGCTTGGCTAATTTTTGTGTTTTTAGTAGAGACAGGGTTTCGTCATGTTGGCCAGGATGGTCTTGATCTCCTGACCTCATGATCCACCCGCCTCGGCCTCCCAAAGTGCTGGGATTACAGGCGTGAGCCACAGCGCCCGGCCCAATTTATCTATTTTTTCTTTTGTTGCTTTTAGCATTGATGTCATAGCTAAAGAAACATTGCCAAGCCCAAGGTCATGAATATTTGCCTCTACATTTTATTATAAGAGTTTTATAGTCGTAGCTCTTGTATTTAGGCCTCCAATACATTTTAAGTTCATTTTTGTATACAGTATGAGGAAAGGTTTGACTTTATTTGCATATGGATATCCAGTTGTCCCAGCACAATTTGTTAAAGACATTATTGTTTTCTCATTGAATGGTCTTGGCAACCTCTGCAAAATCAATTAATTATAGATGTGTGGGGTTATTTCTGGATGCTCAGTTCTGTTTAGTTTTCTATGTAGATCTCCTTCAGCCAGTACCACACTGTTCTAATTATTGTAGGGGACTGAATAATCCTATTTTGATCTCTTTTTTCAAGGTTGGTTGGCTATTTGGCATCTCTTGATATCCTATATAAATTTTAGGATCAGCTTTTCTATTTCTGCAAAAATGGCTATTGGAATTTTGGTAGGGAGTCCGCTGAATCTGGAGATAGTTTTGGGGAGTATTTGCCATGTTAATATTAAGGCTTTCAATCCATGAATACAGGATATCTTTCCATTTATTTGTGTCTTTAGTTTCTTCCAGCAGCACCTTTTCAATGTACAAACCTTGTACCTCCTTGGTTGGATTTATATTCCTAATCATTTTATTCTTTTTGATGCCTTTGTAAATGGAGTTTTGTTTTTTTTTTTTTTTTTTTTGCAGATTGCCCATTGCTGCTGTGTAACAATACTACTGATTTTTTTTTTTTTTTTTTTTTTTTTTGAGACGGAGTCTTGCTCTGTCGCCCGGGCTGGAGTGCAGTGGCCGGATCTCAGCTCACTGCAAGCTCCACCTCCCGGGTTTACGCCATTCTCCTGCCTCAGCCTCCCGAGTAGCTGGGACTACAGGCGCCCGCCACCTCGCCCGGCTAGCTTTTTTTGGTATTTTTTAGTAGAGACGGGGTTTCACTGTGTTAGCCAGGATGGTCTTGAACTCCTGACCTCGTGATCCGCCCGTCTCGGCCTCCCAAAGTGCTGGGATTACAGGCTTGAGCCACTGCGCCCGGCTTACTACTGATTTTTTTATGTTGATCCTGTAGCCTGTAACTTTGCTAAATGTGATTATTAAGAAATTAATAAATTGTTACAATTAATAAATTAATAAAACTATTAGCTTTAATAGTTTTATTTTGCGCTGTGGATTATTTAAGATTTTTTATATTTAAGGTTGTATTTCAGTCCGGGTGCAGTGGCTCATGCCTGTAATCCCAGCACTTTGGGAGGCTGAGGCGGGTCGATCACCTGAGATCAGGAGTTCAAGACCAGTCTGGCCGACATGGTCTCTGCTAAAAATACAAAAATTAGCCGGGCGTGGTGGCAGGTGCCTGTAATCCCAGCTACTCTGGAGGCTGAGGTGGAGAATTGCTTAATTGGTTCCTGCTCTTAGGAGAGAGCACTGAATTTTCCACCATTGAGTATGAGCGAGAATCCATTTCAAAACAAAATGAAACCAAAAGAAAAAAAGAAAGAAAGAAAAAAAAAAACCAACAGCAACAACAACAAAAAATAAGGTCATATTTCTTTTTTCTTTTCTTTTTTTTTTTTTTTTGAGACGGAGTCTCTCTCTGTCGCCCAGGCTGGAGTGCAGTGGTGCGATCTCGGCTCACTGCAAGCTCCACCTCCCGGGTTCACGCCATTCTCCTGCCTCAGCCTCCTGAGTAGCTGGGACTACAGGCGCCCGCCACCACACCCGGCTAATTTTTTGTATTTTTAGTAGAGATGGGGTTTCACCATGTTGGCCAGGATGGTCTCTATCTCCTGACCTCGTGATCCGCCTGCCTCAGCCTCCCAAAGTGCTGGGATTACAGGCGTGAGCCACCGCGCCCGGCTGGTCATACTTCTATATATGCGTATCTATATCGTTTTACTTCTTTCTTTTCAACTTGGATGCCTTTTGCTTCTTTTTAATATAATATGATGTTGCCTGATTGGCATGCCTGGAACTTCCAGGACAATGTTGAATGGAAGTGGTGACAGTGAGCATTCTTGTTTGGTTTCTGCTCTTAGGGGAGAGCGTTGAATTTTCCAATTTTCCGCCATTGAGTATGATTCAGCAAGCCTTTGGGCCTTGAACCTCTCTATTTTCCTCTATTCCCACTCCCACTCGCCAGCCCCGTACCTGGACGACTACCACAGCCTTGTAAAGTGGATCTCCACTCTTCCCCCTGTTCTGAACCCCTCCTGTCAGTTCTCACACACGTCAATTTCTTTTTTCCCTCTGGGGTTCAGAGGATCCAGCTCCCTGCAGGCTCCCGCTTCCCATTTTGCTTCTTTCATAGTCCTTATCATGATTTTATTCTGTTTTGTTCTTTTTCTTTTGAGACGGAGTCTCACTCTGTCACCCAGGATGGAGTGCAGTGGCACGATCTCAACTCACTGCAAGCTCCGCCTCCTGGTTCACGCCATTCTCCTGTCTCAGCCTCCCGAGTCACTGGGACTACAGGCACTCGCCACCTCGCCCCAGCTAATTTTTTGTATTTTTAGTAGAGACAGGGGTTTCATTGTGTTAGCCAGGATGGTCTTGATCTCCTGACCAGCCCGCCTGGGCCTCCCAAAGTATTGGGATTACAGGCGTGAGCCACCACGCCTGGCCTTAATTTTTGTATTTTTAGTAGAGATGGGGTTTCAGCATTTTGGCCAGGATGGTCTTGATCTCTTGACCTCATGATCCACCCGTCTAGGACTCCCAGAGTGCTCACAGGCGTGAGCCACTGCACCTGGCCGTAATAACAAAATGTTAACAGGCTGCTGAAGCAGATCTTAGTGAAAGTTCTTGGAATAGAAAAGACACCTGCTCCAAGTCACTTAATGAGTATCTACTTGCTCAATTTAAGTTGATAAAAAGACATAGGGGAAGTTTGGGCCGGGCGCGGTGGCTCACACCTGTAATCCCAGCACTTTGGGAGGCTGAGGAGGGCGGACTGCCTGAGGTCAGGAGTTCGAGACCAACCTGGCCAACACGGTGAAACCCTGTCTCTGTTAAAAATATAAAAATTAGCTGGGCATGGTGGCAGTCACCTGTAATCCCAGCTACTTGGGAGCTACTCGGGAGGCTGAGGCAGGAGAATCACTTGAAGACTGTTTCAAAAAAAAAGGAAAAGATACAAAGGAAATTTGCTAGAAAAAAAAGAGGCAGGCCAGACAGCATCCTGCAGCTTCTCCCTCTGGGCTGTGTAACGGTGTAATGAGTATCAATTTCCTTTACTAACATATGGAAGGGAGAATTACCTTCAGCTGGGCACCCTCTTCAACAGTTGCTTGCTTTTTTTTTTTTTTTTTTTTAGACAGAGTCTCTCTCTATCGCCCAGGCTGGAATGCAATGGCGCGATCTTGGCTCACTGCAACCTCCGCCTCCTGGGTTCAAGCCATTCTCCTGCCTCAGCCTCCCGAGTAGCTGGGATTATAGGCGCCCGCCACCACACCCGGCTCATTTTTTGTATTTTTAGTAGAGACGGGGTTTTACTGTTGGCCAGGCTATTCTCAAACTCCTGACCTCATGATTCACCCGCCTCAGCCTCCCAAAGTTCTGAGATTACAGATGTGAGCCACCGTGCCCGTCCTTTCATTTTTATTATTAAAAACATGTGTTACCTTTTCACAAAATATAAAATAATAAATAATAAGAACTATAGGGCAGAGTCTCAGCAGGAGTTGGAAGCGCTGGCCTGTTTTATGAATCTTCCTCCCAGTTGCCCCCTGATCAGCCAGACATTATCAGACAAGGAGCTGGGGTTGTTGTCTTCTGTGGAGCCTCATGCCCCTTCCATATCATTTTTGTCTATATCTGTAGAATTTTTATTTATTTATTTATTTGTTTGTTTGTTTATTTTTTTTTTTTTTGAGACGGAGTCTCACTCTTTCACCCAGGCTGGAGTGCAGAGGCACAATCTTGGCTCACTGCAAGCTCTGCCTCCCGGGTTCACTGCCTCATTCTCCTGCCTCAGCCTCCCAAGTAGCTGGGACTACAGGTGCCTGCCACCACACCCAGCTAATTTTTTTGTATTTTTAGTAGAGACAGGATTTCACCGTGTTAGCCAGGATGGTCTTGATCTCCTGACCTCGTGATCTGCCCACCTTGGCCTCCCAAAGTGCTGGGATTACAGGCGTGAGCCATCACGCCTGGCCAGAATTTTTATTTCAATAGTGTGTGATAAGGGATCAACCTTACTCAAAGGGAAGTCTGAACTTTGTCCTTGGCTCATGGGATGTGATCTCTAAGCTCTTAGAATGTTCTGCCTGATAAGAGTGTCTGTGTACCTGGGGGCTTTGGGTCACAACAGGGAGTTCATGCTAACAGTGGATGTATGGTAGGGGCTTTGAGCCGCATGGTATCATTCACCCTCACCAGGCACTAAGGTCAGCCATGTAGATGGTCAATGACATCTATGTGAATGAGCCTCAGATAAAGTCTCAACATGACAGCTCAGGTGATCTTCTCTGATTGGCAATACTCAGTGTGTACTGTCACACACTATTGCTGGGAAGATTGGCTCTGTCCAGGACTCCAGGGAGTAGACAACTGGAAGCTCCATCCTTGGAACAATCCTGAATTCTGCCCCATGCACCTCCTGTCGGGTTTTGTTGTCATTTGTATCCTTTCACTGCTGTAGAGGTAACTGGGCACATAACAGCTTTCAGTGAGTTTAGTGGGTCCTCACACTGAAATGTCAAACCTGAGGGTGGTCTTGGGAACCTCCAAATTCTGTAAATAGCAAGAAGTTGAGCTTTTGACAATCCACACAACACAATACATCTTGTGGGGTGAAAAGTTATCCTAACAGAATATGTATGTGAATAGTAATTGACTAGATCACAGTGGGAGGAAGATCACAGAATAAGCGCCATTTGTTCATATCGTGTCAAGGGTACACGCATGGTTTTTATTTATTTATTTATTTTTATTTTTTTTTGAGACGGAGTCTCGCTCTGTTGCCCAGGCTGGAGTGGAGTGGCATGATCTCGGCTCACTGCAAGCTCTGCCTCCTGGGTTCACTTCATTCTCCTGCCTCAGCCTCCTGAGTAGCTGTGATTACAGGGGCCCACCACCATGCCTGGCTAATTTTGTTTGTATTTTTGGTAGAGACGGAGTTTCACCGTGTTCGCCAGGCTGGTCTCGATCTCCTGACCTCGTGATCCGCCTGCCGTGGCCTCCCAAAGTGCTGGGATTACAGGCGTGAGCCACCGTGCCCAGCCACAATTGAACCATTTTTCAAGTCAAAAATTGTTGCAAGACAAAGAAGGACATTACATATTGTTACAAGGGTCAACTTCTTGAGAATATATAACAATCATAAACAAATATATACCCAGGCCGGGCGCGGTGGCTCAAGCCTGTAATCCCAGCACTTTGGGAGGCCGAGACGGGTGGATCGCGAGGTCAGGAGATCGAGACCTTCCTGGCTAACACGGTGAAACCCCGTCTCTACTAAAAATACAAAAACTAGCCGGGCGAGATGGCGGGCGCCTGTAGTCCCAGCTACTCGGGAGGCTGAGGCAGGAGAATGGCGTAAACCCGGGAGGCGGAGCTTGCAGTGAGCTGAGGTCCGGCCACTGCACTCCAGTCCGGGCAACAGAGCGAGACTCCGCCTCAAAAACAAACAAACAAACAAAAAACAAATATATACCCAACAACAAATACGTGAAGAAAATGACAGAATTGCAGAGAGGAGCACACCATTAAACAATTAGAGTTGTCACTGCCGCATTTTCCATAATACATATCATAACCAGAAAAAGAAACATCAATTAAAAAAAAAGAGAACGGGCCGGGCGCGGTGGCTCAAGCCTGTAATCCCAGCACTTTGGGAGGCCGAGACGGGCGGATCACGAGGTCAGGAGATCGAGACCATCCTGGCTAACACGGTGAAACCCCGTCTCTACTAAAAATACAAAAACTAGCCGGGTGAGGTGGCGGGTGCCTGTAGTCCCAGCTACTTGGGAGGCTGAGGCAGGAGAATGGTGTAAAACCCGGGAGGCGGAGCTTGCAGTAAGCTGAGATCCGGCCATTGCACTCCATTCCGGGCGACAGAGTGAGACTCCGCCTCAAAAAAAAAAAAAAAAAAAAGAGAACGTGAACAACACTATGAGCCAACTAGACCTAAAGAACATCCAAAGAACACACCACATAAGAGCAACAAAACATACATTCTTCTCAATTGCACATGAAATATTCTCCAGGATGGACCATACGTTAGGCAACATAACAAGTTTCGGGGTACATTCAAAAGAACTGAAATCATACAAACTATCTTCTATGCCCAGAATGGAATGAAACCTAGAAATTAAGAACAGAAGGAAAACTGAAAATTTCAGAAATATGTGGAAATTAAACACCATACCTTAAACCATCAATAGATCAAAGAATAAATCACAGGAAAAATCAGAAAATACTTTGTGATAAATAGCAGCAAAAACATGACTTCCCTAAATTTCAGGGAGTCATGGAAGTTGTGCTTAGAGTGAAAGTTATAGTTATAAATGTCCCCCCTTGAAAAAGAAGAAAAATCTTATTAAAAAATCTAAACACAATAATTTTACATTAGACCTTAAGGAACTAGGAAAGGTAGAGCAAACTAAGCTTAATCCTAACAGAAGGAAGGAATTAATAACAATAGAGTGAAGACAAAGAAAATTTCAAAATAGAAAAACAATAAAGAAACAACAAGGCCGGGCGCGGTGGCTCAAGCCTGTAATCCCGGCACTTTGGGAGGCCGAGATGGGCAGATCACGAGGTCAGGAGATCAAGATCATCCTGGCTGACATGGTGAAACCCCATCTCTACTAAAAATACAAAAAATTAGCCGGGAGTGGTGGGGGCACTTGTAGTCCCAGGTACTCGGGAGGCTGAGGCAGGTGTGAACCTGGGAGGCAGAGCTTGCAGTGAGCTGAGATCGTGCGACTGCACTCCAGCTTGGGCAACAGAACGAGACTCCGTCTCAAAAAAAAAAAAAAAAAGAAAACAACAAAACCAGAAGTTAATACTTTGAAAACATCAACAATCATAAAAGACTGAAAGCTTTCCCCTAAATCAGAACTAAGACGTGGGTGCTCACTTTCTTCTTTTTTCTTTTTTTTTTTTTTGAGACAGAGTTTCACTCTTGTTGCCCAGGCTGGAGTGCTATGGCGCCATCTCAGCTCACTGCAACCTCCGCCTCCCAGGTTCAAGCAATTCTCCTGCGCCTCCTGAGTAGCTGGCATTACAGGCATGTGCCACCATGCCCAGCTAATTTTTGTATTTTTAGTAGAGACGGGGTTTCTCCGTGTTGGTCAGGCTGATCTCGAACTCCTGACCTCTGGTGATCCACCCGTCTCAGCCTCCCAAAGTGCTAGGATTACAGGCGTGAGCCACCATGCCTGACTTTTTTTTTTTTTTTTTTTTTTTGAGACAGTCTTGCCCTGTCGCCCAAGCTGGAGTGCAGTCGTGCAATCTCAGCTCACTGCAAGCTCCGCCTCCTGGGTTCACGCCATTCTCCTGCCTCAGCCTCCCAAGTAGCTGGGACTAGAGGTGTCTGTCACCACACCTGGCTAATTTTTCATATTTTTAGTAGAGATGGGGTTTCACCGTGTTAGCCAGGATGGTCTTGATCTCCTGACCTTGTGATCCGCCCACCTTGGCCTCCCAAAGTGCTGGGGTTACAGGCGTGAGCCACCGTGCCCGGCCCCTGTTAAAATTTTTGTATTTTTAGTAGAGACAGGGTTTCTGCATGTTGGTCAGGGTGGTCTCGAACTCCCAACCTCAGGTGATATGCCCGCCTTGGCCTCTCAAAGTGCTGGGATTACAGGCGTGAGCCACCACACCCGGCCAATTTTTGTATTTTTAAGTAGAGACAGGGTTTCACCATGTTTGCCAGGCCAGTCTCGATCTCTTGACCTCGTGATCTGCCCACCCCAGCCTCCCAAAGTGCTGGGATTACAGGAGTGAGGCACCGCAACCGGCCTAGGGATCCTACTTTCAGCCAAAACCCCGGGAGCTCTGATAGCATCCCCTTATTGCAAGTGGGAGGCCCAACACCACCCAAAGCAAAGCAGCACTTAGATGCATGCACAGTCTTGCCTTTTCTCCTAGCAACCTTGCCTCTGGTGTGGACACAGCAAGAAGCAGCTTTGCCTTCAGGCCTCCCTCATTGCCTGCCCAGGGCGTTGTTTGGCATAGAAGTATTGGGCCACCAACTAGCTCATTCTCCTCTGGTTCAAGATGCACAAGCGGCCGGGCGCGGTGGCTCAAGCCTGTAATCCCAGCACTTTGGGAGGCTGAGACGGGTGGATCACGAGGTCAGGAGATCGAGACCATCCTGGCTAACACCGTGAAACCCCCGTCTCTACTAAAAAATACAAAAAACTAGCCGGGCGAGGTGGCGGGCCCCTGTAGTCCCAGCTACTCGGGAGGCTGAGGCAGAAGAATGGCGTAAACCCGGGAGGCGGAGCTTGCAGTGAGCTGAAATCCAGCCACTGCACTCCAGCACGGGAGACAGAGCGAGACTCCGTCTCAAAAAAAAAAAGATGCACAAGCATGGGGTCTAAGACGCAGAAGTTGACCAGAAAGAACAGCTTGCTTGAGAAGTAGCCAGTGTTATGTTCCCCCCATCCTGCACCTTGTTTCTGCTCTGTGTTTCCAACACAAATTCATCTCTGATCGCTGCATGCCTGTAATAAACTAGAGAACCAAGACCTCTAAGGAGCTCTGAGGGGAAGGAAGCAGAATGAGACCAGAAAAAGTCTACCTTTTGCAGTGAGAGTTCCACTGTGGAGCCAGGAGACAGATGTGTTCATATTGTCAACCTGGTCTGTCCTGCTCCTGCTCCTGTATCCTGGGGGATCCCAGTGAGAGCATCCCTTCCTGGTTTCCACTGGAAGTTGACCTGGCTGGAGGGTGGAGGGGATAGGATTCTCTTCCTTACATCATTGCAAGGGGCCATACGTCTGCCTAAACTTCTACCTTGTTTGTCCTGGCTATAAGAAGAGGTTCCCTTCCTCTGGACCCCAGGGCCTGTTTGCAGGCTTTGCTGCATGTTCCTCATGGATGAGCACTGGGGTGGATGCCCACAGATCCAGCCTAGCCCTAAGGAACAGCTCCTGAGGGAGCCCAGGGCACTGCTCCTATGGACCCTGCCCCACCAAGTATGCCAACTCTCTCCAGAGATACCCATTCCATTCCCACTACCTTCCCTGCAACCTGCAAACTTTTTCTCCTATAACTCTTTTTTTTCAATGTATTTTCTATATAAAGTCTTGTCATTGTTTCTTTATATAATTGCAATGCATCTTTGCTCTGTAAATCAAGTATGGAGAAATATTGACTTATGTTAAGTAAATGTGTGGCAGGTGGGCAGAGACAGGTTTCTCGGTGTTAGAGTAAGGGGAGATTGGAATGATCCATGTGGTAATGGATTAGAGTCGGGGACATCAGTGTAAACTCATGTTTAGCTTCATAAAGATACAGATGGTTATATATACAGTATATATGCAGGTTAATATATGCAGGTTAGCATACACTATTTTTACATTTTTAATTAATGTATTTATTTATGTAAAACCTGATCTTGCTGTCACCCAGGCTGCAGTCCAGTGGTGTGATCATAGCTCACTGCAGCCTCCAACTCCTGGGCTCAAGCGATCCTCCTGCTTTAACCTCCCGAGTAGCTAGGATTACAGGGATACACCACCACACCCACGCAGCTATTTCTTTTTTTAAATGTTTTTGTAGAGACAGAGACTCACTTTGCTGCCCAGGCTGGTATCAAACTCCTGGCTTCAAGTGATCCTCCCATTTCAGCCTCCCAAAGAGCTGGGATTTTGTGCCTGAGCCACGGCATGCAGCCATATTTATTTCCTGGCTCTATAAGCTGACACAGCCTGGAAGCAACAACATCCCAGTAGCAACAACCACATCCAGCACCCAGATCCTGGTTTCTTTCCTTTCTTTTTCCTGTCTTTCCTTTCTTTCTTTCCCTCCCTCCCTCCCTCCCTCCCTCCCTCCCTCCCTCCCTCCCTCCCTCCCTCCCTCCCTCCCTCCCTCCCTCCTTCCTTCCTTCTTTCTTTCTTTCTTTCTTTCTTTCTTTCTTTCTTTCTTTCTTTCTTTCTTTCTTGACGGAGTCTCGCTCTGTCGCCCAGCCTGGAGTACAGTGGCCGGATCTCAGCTCACTGCAAGCTCCGTCACCCGGGTTTACACCATTCTCCTGCCTCAGCCTCCTGAGTAGCTGGGACTACAGGCGCCCACCACCTCGCCCGGCTAGTTTTTTGTATTTTTAGTAGAGACAGGGTTTCACCATGTTAGCCAGGATAGTCTCGATCTCCTGACCTCATGATCCGCCCATCTCGGCCTCCCAAAGTGCTGGGATTACAGGCGTGAGCCACCGCGCCCGGCCTTTTGTTTTTTTTTTAGACAGAGTCTGGCTCTGTCGCCCAGGCTGGAGTGCAGTGGCACAACCTTGGCTCACTGCAACTTCTGCCTCCTGAGTTCAAGTGATTCTCTTGCCTCAGCTTCCCCAATAGGTGGAATTACAGGTGCCTGGCACCAAACCCAGCTAATTTTTTTGGTTTTGTATTTTTAGTAGAGATGGAGTTTCACCATGTTGACCAGGCTGGTGTCAAACTCCTGACCTCATGATTTGCCTGCCTCGGCCTCCCACAGTGCTGGGATTACAGACAAGAGCCACCATACCTGACCAGATTTTGGTTTCTAACACCATTCTCCAAATTAAGAAACCAAGGCACCCTGGAGAACTAGTTGATCCTATGACAAGTGCAGCAAATACACAAGATGAACCTGGAGTATTATATATAGTACCAGAAAGTCAGGAAGTACAAAGAGAGAGACAGAGAGCGAGTGAGCGAGCGAGAGAGAATACCCACAATGAGAGGGTATCACAGGGAATCCTGCAGTCAACTAAGAGGGCCCAATAGTCAAAGCTAAAACAATTTGAGCCACAAAATAAAGTAGTATTTGATTATAACCCAAAGTATAAAACAAATATCCATGAGTCCAGGTTGATGTAAAAAATATATTGAGGCCAGGCACAGTGGCTCACGCCTGTCATTCCAGCACTTTGGGAGGTCCTCGGGATCACCTGAGGTCAGGAGTTTGAGAGCTGCCTGGCCAACATGGTGAAATCCCATCTTTACTAAAAATATAAAAAATTGGCCAGGCGTGGTGGCGAGCACCTGTAATCTCAGCTACTCAGGAGGCTGAGGCAGAAGAATTGCTTGAACCCAGGAAGTGGAGGTTGCAGTGAGTTGAGATCCTGCCATTGCGCTGCAGCCTGGGCAACAAGAGTGAAACTCCATGTCAAAAAATATATATATTGAATAAATTAACAAACAGTAGAGAAGACACAAATGTACCATGCAGAAGAATTTTTTTTTTTTTTTTTTGAGACCGAGTCTCGCTCTATCCCCCAGGCTGGAGTGCAGTGGCTGGATCTCAGCTCACTGCAAGCTCCGCCTCCTGGGTTTACGCCATTCTCCTGCCTCAGCCTCCCGAGTAACTGGGACTACAGGCGCCTGCCACCTCGCCCGGCTAGTTTTTTGTATTTTTTAGTAGAGACGGGGTTTCACCGTGTTAGCCAGGATGGTTTACAATCTCCTGACCTCGTGATCCACCCGTCTCGGCCTCCCAAAGTGCTGGGATTACAGGCTTGAGCCACCGCACCTGGCCAAATTTTGAGTAACTTAAGTAGATACTTCACCCTTAATTACATGGAGGATAACTCCCCACTCAGTAAGTGCAGGCTGCATGCAGTCACTTCCTTCATTAGACTACAGTACGGAGGGGCAAAGGAAAAGAGAAACATTACAGTAGAGAAACCTGACAAAGACTACATCAAGACAGGTGATCAAAGTCAATATCCACAGTGATAAACCATGCATGGCCGGGCGCAGTGGCTCACAACTGTAATCCCAGCACTTTGGGAGGCCGAGACGGGCGGATCACGAGGTCAGGAGATCGTAAACCATCCTGGCTAACACAGTGAAATCCCGTCTCTACTAAAAAAATTTCGATAGTGTCCCACACATCTCTGAGGTTCAGAGAATTACTGCTCAATATTTATTTCTTTGTTCTTCATATTGTATCATTTCTATTTATCTGTCTTCAATTTCACTGATTATTTTTTCTCTAGTCTGTAATTGAGTCCAATCAGTACATTTTTCATTTTAGATGTTGCATATGCATTTAAGATTTCCATTTGCTTTTTTTTAAAAAATAATTTCTTCTCTTCTGATGAGGACTTGAATCTTTCCATTAATTTTAAGAGTACTTAGCTTTATTTTATAGTTTTGAGAATTGTTATAATAGATGCTTTCTCTCTAAATTTTCAATCTCATTATAACTTTAACCAGAATTAAAATTTTTTCTTTTTTTTTGGAGATGGAGTCTTGCTCTGTTGCCCAGGCTGGAGTGCAGTGGCACAATCTCGGCTCACTGCAAGCTCCTCCTCCCGGGTTCACACCATTCTCCTGCCTCAGCCTCCTGAATAGTTAGGACTACAGGCACCCACCACCATGCCCAGCTAATTTTTGTATTTTTGGTAGAGACGGGGTTTCACCTTGTTAGCCAGGATGGTCTCAATCTCCTGACCTCATGATCCGCCTGCCTCGGCCTCCCAAAGTGCTGGGATTACAGGCGTGAGTCACTGCACCTGGCCAACTAGAATTAAATTTTAACCAAACTTCTAATTAAAGCATAAATTGTTCCTTCATGTGGGTCATTTCAAGGCTGGATTGTTGATTATCTTTTCCTTTGAGAGTTTGTCAGAGTTGTCTTACGTTCTACTGCATAATTGTGGAGAGTATCCTGGACAGTTTGCTTATTATGTTGTGAGATTCTGGTTCTTACTAAAATTTGCCAGAGAATGTTCATTTTGTTGTTATTGTTGTTGTATTAAGCATTCAACATAGTTTAGGTTAAACCACGTTTTGTCTTCTTTTCTTTCTTTTTTCTTTTTTTTTTCCTGAGACGGAGTCTCATACTGTCACCTAGGCTGGAGTGCAATGGCACAATCTCAGCTCACTGCAGCCTCCACCTCCCGGGTTCAAGCGATTCACTTGCCTCAGCCTCCCAAGTAGCTGGGATTACAGGAACCACCACCATGCCTGGCTAATTTTTTGTATTTTTAGTAGAGATGGGGTTTCACTATGTTGGCCAGGCTGGTCTTGAACTCCTGACCTTGTGATCCGCCCACCTTGGCCTCCCAAAGTGTTGGGATTACAGGTGTGAGCCACTGCACCCAGCCCTGTCTTGTTTTCTTTGGCAGTTGTTCCAGTCTCAGTGCAGTTTTCAAGCCATTGTTATACTGGTGTGTCCACATGGCTCATGTACCACTTGGGTAAATCTGGGAGTTGAGCGGTGGTTTATATTATAGTTCAGTTATCAAAGCCCTTGCTCTGCTTCTGTGCATGCATAGCTCAGGGTGATCGTAAGTCCATTCTGTGCATGCATAGCTCAGAGTGATCCTAGGACTTACGTTAGTTCATACATCCATTTAAGTGATCCCGTTTAGCTTTCTCCTCTGCGGGATTCTGCAGGGTTCCATTTTCATGCATCTATCAATGTTGCAGCCCCCTGTGCTGCTGTGCAGTTACACGCATCTAGGTCAGCCTTTCAAGTGAAGTACGGGAAGAAACAAAAAGAGATATTTCCCATACTTTTCAGACACAGGAGTCTCTTTCCTCTTCCTCTGCCCAGTGAGCCAAGTGATTTCTCAGGGCTTTAGGTCCCTCTGCCACTGTTGAGGCTGCAGGACAGCTTTGCAACTGGGGGGAGAAAAACAGAACAAACCAAGGATGATCCCCTTACTCCTTGATGTGCAGGAGACACCCTTCCCACTAGCCTAGCTAGACATTTAGGTGGTTTATCACAGCCTTTTTACTTTCAGTGCCTGCTAGACAGTTCTGACTCCACCTGCCCCTGGGTAAACCAGAAGAAAGAGGAGGAAAATTAACTTGCTATAGTCATCCCATTGAAACAGCCTTTGCAAAAATCATAACTGAGAAAATTATGACAGTGAAACAGATCAGACCTAGCCGACCACACCTTGCTTCTAACCCTCTAAGGTGTCTTTGTTCATTCCTGGTCATAGGTCAGACTAGCCTTGGGGAAGAATTGTTTATAGTTTAAATTCTGAAATAAAACAGATAATAGTCTTTTCCTGAAAAAAAAAAAAAAAAAAAAAAAAAAAAAAAAAAAAACCTTCTTGCCTAGGGGCTGTCCTGCCTTTGTAGGACTAACAAATTAGCTACAAGAGGACGGATTACAGTTTAGGGGCCAAGAATCTGAACCTCCCCAAGGTGCTTCTGGGAATAAAATCACTTGCAAAACTTAAGATCAGTGCTTGAGGCCGGGCGCGGTGGCTCAAGCCTGTAATCCCAGCACTTGGGAGGCCGAGACGGGCGGATCACGAGGTCAGGAGATCGAGACCATCCTGGCTAACACGGTGAAACCCCGTCTCTACTAAAAAAAAATACAAAAAATGAGCCGGGCGAGGTGGCGGGCGCCTGTAGTCCCAGCTACTCGGGAGGCTGAGGCAGGAGAATGGCGGGAACCCGGGAGGCGGAGCTTGCAGTGAGCTGAGATCCGGCCACTGCACTCCAGCCTGGGCGACAGAGCGAGACTCCGTCTCAAAAAAAAAAAAAAAAAAAAAAAAAAAAAAAAGATCAGTGCTTGAGATATTTTGCAGACCCTGAATTCTGATGCAGCAGATGACACCACCCAGACTGATAATCTGGCCCAACCAGTCCTGTGATCCCATCCAGGAAGAGAAATCAGCAAGAACTCACTTCCACCCCCACGGTTCCATGTCCAACCCAACCAATAAGCACTCCCTACTTCCTGAGCCCATAACCACCAAATCATTCTTAAAAACTGTGATCCCCAGCCGGGCATGGTGGCTCACGCCTGTAATCCCAACACTTTGCGAGGCTGAGGCGGGTGGATCACTTGAGGTCAGGAGTTTGAGATCAGCCTGGTCAACACCGTGAAACCCCATCACTACTAAAAATACAAAAATTACCCTGGCGTGGTGGCATGCGCCTGTAATCCCAGCTACTTGGGAGGCTGAGTCAGGAGAATTGCCTGAACCCGGGAGGCGAAGGCTGCAGTGAGCCGAGATCACACCACTGCACTCTAGCCTGGATGACAGAGCGAGACTCCATCTCAATAGATAGATAGATAGATAGATAGATAGATAGATAGATAGATAGATAGATAGAATAAAATAAAATAAAGCTTCTTAAAAACAATAGGAAACCTCCTGAAAACCTCTTCAGAAAAATAGCCACAGGTGCATGTTTGGCTCGTGTTTTTCCCAGAAACAACCTAAATCTGGCTTCACAAACCTCAATTGATATATTTGCCCCAGTCACTCATGTTGTAACTAGCAAAAGGGCCCAGCTGCTCACTGCTTGTAGAAAGAAGTCAAAATAATAATGACATGTGATTTTAAAAAGCAAGAATTTTATAATCTATGCTAGCAAGAGCAAGAGCAGAGAGCAATTCCACTTTTCCATGTGAGGAAAACACAGGTTGTTTGTTGTTATTTTTTGTTTTTTGAGACGGTGTCTTGCTCTGTTGCCCAATCTGGCTGGAGTTTAGTGGCGCAATCTCAGCTCACTGCAACCTCCACCTTCTGAGTTCAAGCAATTCTCCTGCTTCAGCCTCCAGAGTAGCTGGGACTACAGGCACATGCCACCATGCCCGGCTAATTTTTTGTATTTTTAGTAGAGATGGGGTTTCACTGTGTTAGTCAGGATGGTCTCCATCTCCTGACCTCGTGATCCTCCGGCCTCGACCTCCCAAAGTGCTGCAATTACAGACGTGAGCCACTGCACTTGGCTGAACGCAGGGTTTTTTTGGTTGTTGTTTTTGTTTTTTGGCATATGAAAGAGAGGATATGGAAGGCAAAAAAGGCAGGAGGACTGGGAGGTGTCAGGTGGTTTGACCAGTGGCTTGTCTTGAATTATTTTTCCAACTGTGGAAGTGGCCGGCGCTATCATGGCTGGAGGAGGTGCATGGTTCACATCAGGATCTGACTACTGAAGCTTCTAAGGAAATATGTGACCAGATAAGTGAGTATGGTGTGTGCTTAGCAAACAGCTAGGTAAATAAATGTGCATAAGGCACCGCGGCATAGAATAGGAAAAGAAAGCGGGTGGAGGTTCACAGCACATTCCAAGGCTGGATTTCTTTTTGTTGTTGTTGTCGATTTCAAGAGGCCAGGAAACACTTCTGCATTTTGTCTCAAAGTTACATCTTCAGATTAGCAGGGGAGAGGAAAGGGGAAAGGAAAAAAAGTTTTAAAATGCGGTTTGAGGTTAGGCTGCTAAGCTGCTGGATTACAGGTTCAGTTTATATTTGAGCATGTGGGGTATGGATATTTATTTTAAAAATCTAGAGTATCTTGGTCAGACACAGTGACTCATGCCTGTAATCCCAGCACTCCAAGAGGATGACGTGACTGGATCATGAGGTCAGAAGTTCGAGACCAGCCCGGCCAAGATGGTGAAACCCTGTCTCTACGAAAAATACAAAAATTAACTGAGCGCAGTGGTGAGCGCCTGTAGTCCCAGCTACTTGGGAGGCTGAGGCAGGAGAATTGCTTGAACCCAGGAGGTGGAGGTTGCAGTGAGCCGAGATTGCACTACAGCCTGGCGACAGAGTAAGTGAGACTCCATCTCAAAAAAAAGAAAAAAGAAAAAAAAACTAGAGTGTCTTGTACATATCCCTTAATAACCTACTTTTCAAAACTTAATATATTTTAGATACATATGTATATATGTATATACTTGCATCCTTAAAACCGACTGGCGATGATAAATAAAACCAAGGAATTTCTATCAATATATAAACGTTCTTCTCAGAAAAGGCGGGCTCTTTGCTCCTCAGGTTGATAGAGATGATGCAGATGGTGGCAGAGGCTTCCATTTTTTGATCATTTGTTGTGGGACCTGCCTGTGTTTCAAGCTCGATACAGCTTCTCCCACTTAACCGTCACAGCTCATGTGGGGGTCCTGCTGGGACCTCCACTGCAGACAGCAAAAGAGGAGAAAACTGGTATCTTCTGAATTCTTTTGGCAGAAGGAGAAGGGAAGAGGGCTCCTGTGCAGGGCATGCAGGAAGGCAGAAGGAGTATGGAGAAGGGGGAAGGGACAGTGTGTAATGCCCCTCTCTGCTGAGCCACATGGTTGGAATGAAGCCTCAGAGCAGAGGTGGCAGAGCCAGAAACCCTAGGATCTGGTGTCAGAGGGACACAGGGCCCAGATGCTAACGTGTGACCCAGAGCAGTGGAGGACACCTAGGTTGTGCCCTGGCACAGAGCTTTCTACTATCCTGGCATCTGAGCCCGGGGGACTAGGGCAGTGCGGTCAGTGCCCTCAGCTGGACACAGACCCATGGAGCAGAGCTTGAAAAAGAAGGGCCGCTGAGCCCATAGGATCCGGAGACCCAGCAACCAGGGAGGCCTGGGAGAGGGAGGAGGACGCCCTCAGCTAGCACATGGGGGCTTGCGGTCCTGATGACTGTTAAGGGACCTCATCTGATCTCCCCACTGGGGACACCCAGCACGTGCAGGCCTCCTTCCTGACTTCTCTGCCAACCTTTTCCCCAGCCTTAAAACTTCCTCGGCCGGGCACAGTGGCTCACGCCTGTAATCCCAGCACTTTGGGAGGCTGAGACGGGCGGAATACGAGGTCAGGAGCTCGAGACCATCCTGGCTAACACGGTGAAACCCCGTCTCTACTAAAGATACAAATATTAGCCGGTCATGAGGCAGGAGAATCGCTTGAACCGGGGAGGTGGAGGTTGCAGTGAGTCAAAATCATGCTATTGCACTCCAGCCTGGGTGACAGGGCAAGGTTCTGTCTAAAAAAAAAAAAAAAAGAGAGAGAGAGAAAGAGAGAAACAGTCTTCAATCCTGAATCTTTTGGGCCTGTAAATTGTAAATAAAAAATTATACAATAGTAAATTTTAAAATGTTGGTTATGAAGGACAAGAAAACCTTACACATCCACTGTCTCAATTATTTTCTAAAAGAAAGGCCATCTCTTGGGAGGCCGAGATGGGCAGATCATGAGGTCAGGAGATTGAGACCATCCTGGCTAACATGGTGAAACCCCGTCTCCACTAAAAATACAAAAAAAAAAAAAAAATTTAGCCAGGCGTGGTGGGGTGCACCTGTAGTCCCGGCTACTCAGGAGGCTGAGGCAGGAGAATGGCAGGAACCCGGGAGGCGGAGCTTGCAATGAGCCGAGATCACGCCACTGCACTCCAGCCTGGGCGACAGAGAGAGACTCCATCTCAAAAAAAAAGAGAAAGGCCATCTTAACGTAACCGAACACCAGTCTGGCTGCTCACCAGTCAGGAGCCAAAATGCAAGAAGTGAAGGTGGTGAAAGGAAAGTAACTTTCTTTAAATGTTAGCAGTTAGGAAATGACCAGGCTCATGCCTCCCAGAGACCATTTTAGGTTTTAGGGCTGAGTGAAGGGGTTTAAAAAGGGAAACTTGGCATGGGGAGCACGCAGGGGTGGTGAAGGGTACAGAGTGTATATGTCTTCTCCCAGTGGCTATTTTGAGTTAGTGTCCCCTGGAGCACAGGTGGGGGCCATCATGTCTGGCTGAGGTGTAGCTTATTCTCCATGAGACTATCCCCCTAGAGAGGGGAGAATTCTGTATCTGGATCTTCATGCCTGGTTTATTTTCCTTCCCTTCCCTTCCCTTCCCTCCCTCCCTCCCTCCCTCCCTCCCTCCCTTCCTTCCTTCCTTCCTTCCTCCCTCCCTCCCTTCTTTCCTTCCTTTTTATTTATTTGAGACGGAGTCTCTCTCTGTCACCCAGGCTGGAGTGCAGTGGTACGATCTCGGCTCACTGCAACCTCCGCCCCATGGGTTCAAGCAATTCTCCTGCCTCAGCCTCCCTAGTAGCTGGGATTATAGGTGCCTGCCACCATGCTTGGCTAATATATATATATATATATATATATATATATATATTCTTGTAGAGATAGGGTTTTGCCATGTTGGCCAGGCTGGTCTCGAACTCCTGACCTCAGGTGATTACCCTGCCTCAGCCTCCCAAAGTGCTGAGATTACAGGCATGAGCCACCATGCCGGGCCGCGCTTGGTTTATTTTCAAATTAGCGCCCCCTGGAGTTTCTAAACAGGCACACATTAGAAAAGCTAGCATGGTACAAGGAGTATCTGGGAGGAAGAGAGTGAAACAAAGGGTTTCAAAGTACATTTCAAGGCTAAGGCTAGAAATTTTTTTTAAAAAGTTTAAAATGTATTTTAAAGCTGAGCTACTTAGTCATATTAACACCGAAAGAGTAAGAAGGACATACTTCAGAAAAACCTATGGCTCTGTCCAGGCAGGGACAGTTGATGTCCTCACACTGACACTTTTACTGCGGAAAACTTCTGACGGATGGGAGTCTTGTCTTCAATACTTGCTAGCTGTGTGACCTTGGGCAAGCAGCTTCATCCCTCGGTGCTTCACTGCCCCCTTCACAAAGCTGTTACGATGAAATGCTTTGATCTACATAAAGCACTTAGCAGAGTGGCTTGGCAAGCCACAGTGGTTAGTATACAGTCGGTTCTCTGTATCCGTGGGTTCTGTATCTGTGGATTCAAACAACCAACTGAACATGTACAAATACTTTTTTTTTGGTCATTATCCTTTAAACCAAGCTTGTCCAACCCACACCCCTGTGGGTCTCCTGTGGCCCGGGACAGCTTAGAATGTGGCTTTGAATCTCATAAACTTTCTGAAAACATTATGAGATATTTTGGGGATTTTTTTTTCTTTTAGCTCATCAGCTATCATTAGTGTTGGTGTATTTTATTATTATTTTTGAGACAGAGTTTTGCTCTTGTTGCCCAGGCCAGAGTGTGGTGGCACAATCTCAACTCACTACAACCTCCCTTTCCAGGATTCAAGTGATTCTCCTGCCTCAGCCTCCCAAGTAGCTGGGATTACAGGCGTGTGCCACCATGCCCAGTTAATTTTTTGTTGTTGTTGTTTGTTTTTTAGATGGAGTCTCGCTCTGTCGCCCAGGCTGGAGTGCAGGGGTGCGATCTCGGCTCACTGCAAGCTCCACCTCCCAGGTCCATGTCATTCTCCTGCCTCAGCCACCGTGCCCGGCTAATTTTTTGTAGTTTAGTAGACACAGGGTTTCACCATGTTAGCTAGGATGGTCTCGATCTCCTGACCTCATGATCCGCCCGCCTTGGCCTCCCAAGCTGCTGGGATTATAGGTGTGAGCTACGGCGCCTGGCCGTGTTAGTGTATTTTGTGTGTGGCCCAAGATTCGATGTGGCCCAGGGAAGTCAAAAGATGGGACATTCCTGCTTTAAACAATACAATATAACAAGTACTTACAAAGTATTTACATAGTATTAGGTATCACAACTAATCTAGTGATGATTTAAAGGTATACAGGAGGATGGGCATAGGATGTATGCAAATACAATACTACTTTGTATCAGGGACTTGAGCATCCACAGATTTTGGTATCCGTGGGAGACTGCGGAACCAATCCCTGTGGATACCTAAGGACTGTATGGTTGACCTCGTTTTTATTAACCTGAGACAATAGCACCACCTCGTGGTTCTTTGTCCCAGGCACAGACAAGCTGAGCCCGTGGAACAAAAATGAGCCTTCCACTGATGGCAAAGGGGAAACCTTGTCTCATGGCCAAGGCTGAGGCTGGAGCAGAGAGAAAGAAAAGTCCTATTTGTTCATGTAAACACTCCAGGCTCAGACAAGCCCATCTCCTTGAGAATAAAGTTTGTTTCTGGGGAACTACTGTCCAAGCTGTTAACCCCTAGAAGAGGGACAAAAAATGAAATCTCTCTCCTTGGGCCTCCTCTACCTGCAGAGCTCCGTTCTTGGGGCGGGTAACGCTGTCTGTTCACAGTGGCTGGCAGGACAGTGGGGCTTTGGCCCCGTCACCCATAGAGGTAAGGGCTGAGGGAGACACTGCTGTCAGCCACAGCCCTTCCTGCCTCTTGTTTTCCTTTGATGTCTGCAGAATGAAAAAGGGAAAACAGGTTAGGCATGGTGGGCTGTAATCCCAGCATTTTGGGATGCTGAGGCGGGTGGATCACGAGGTCAGGAGTTCAAGACCATCCTGGTCAAGATAGTGAAATCCTGTCTCTACTAAAAATACAAAAATTAGCCGGGCATGGTGGTGTGCACCTGTAATCCCAGCTACTTGGGAGGCTGAGGCAGGAGAATCACTTGAACCTGGGAGGTGGAGGTTGCAGTAAGCCGAGATTGTGCCACTGCACTCACTCCAGCCGGGTGACAGAGCAAGACTCCGTCTCAAAAAAACAAACAACAACAACAAAAATGAAAGAAAAAGGGAAAACAGAATACAGGACTCTTTGTGATGGTCACAAAACAGTGGCAAATGTCAGCTCTCTGTGGTCCTCAATAAGAGTTTTTTTTTTTTTTTTTTTTTGAGACAGAGTCTCGCTCTGCCGCCCAGGCTGGAGTGCAGTGGCCGGGTCTCAGCTCACTGCAAGCTCCGCCTCCTGGGTTTACGCCATTCTCCTGCCTCAGCCTCCCAAGCAGCTGGGACTACAGGCGCCCGCCATGTCGCCCGGCTAGTTTTTTGTATTTTGTTAGTAGAGACGGGGTTTCACCATGTTAGGATGGTCTCGATCTCCTGACCTCGTGATCCGCCCGTCTCGGCCTCCCAAAGTGCTGGGATTACAGGCTTGAGCCACCGCGCCCGGCCCTCAATAAGAGTTTTGCACTAATGAAGGCATCAGCCATTGGAAACAGCAATTTGTCCTTCAAAAAGTAGTTGCAGGAGTCTATCAGACCTGAAAGTGGATGTGAGCACTCCTTTTACCTTCCTTCCCCAGAGTGAGAGATGGACAGGGATTTTTCTTTCCTGACTCCGTTTGCAGGCTTTCGGCCTGTAAGCTTGGGAAGGAACCCAGGTAAGGGATAAAGGAGGTTGGCTCTGGGGATAGGGTAGGCTTGCCTTCTAATCCCACTTCTGTCACCTGCTGACTGTGTGACCTTGGGCAAGTCACTGTCCTTTCAGTTTGATTATGCCTAGACTATAATTTTTGGTATTTATCTTGCTTAGTGTTCTATGAACTTCCTGGATCTGTGATTTAATTTCTGTTTTTAATTTTGGAAAATTTTCAGTCATTATTATTTCAAATACTTCTTCTGTTCCTTTCTCTCTTTCTTTCCTTATGATATTCCCATTATGCACGTTACACTTTTTATAGTTATCCCAGTTCTCAGGATATATTTTGCTTTGTCTTTTTATTCCTTTTTCTCGTTGCACTTTTTTTTTTAAAACAGAGTTTTGCCTTTGTTGCCCAGGCTGGAGTGCAATGGCTCGATCTCAGCTCACTACAACCTCTGCGTCCCAGGTTCAAGCAATTCTCCTGCCTCAGACTCCCAAGTAGCTGGGATTCAGGCACGCATCACCACACCTGGCTAATTTTTTTTTTTTCTTTTTTTTAGTAGAGACGGGGTTTCACCACATTGGCCAGGCTGGTCTCAATCTCCTGACCTCAGGTTATCCGCCCGCCTCGGCCTCCCAAAGTGCTGGGATTGCAGGCCTGAGCCACCCCAGCCAGCTGGCCAGGAATGTTCAAGTGCTTAGCAGGTTCAGGCTTTTCAAATATTTAGAATATTTTCAAGATGCAGTAAGCAAATATGTTACTGCTGCCCCACAGACAGTGCAGAATTTTTTGAGACAGAGTCTCACTCTGTCACCCAGGCTGGAGTGCAATGGTGTGATCATAGTTCACTGCAGCCTTGAGCTCCCAGGCTCCTCCTGTCCTCCTGCCTCAGCCTCCCAAGCACCTGGGACTACAGGTGTGCACCACCATCCTAGTTAATTTTTAATTTTTAATTTTTTTTAGAGATGGTGTCTTGATATGTTGCCCTGGCTCGTCTTGAACTACTGGGCTCAAACAATCCTCCTGCCTCAGCCTCCCAAAGTGCTGGGATTACAGGCATGAAACACTGTGCCTGGCCAACAGTGCACAACTGAGTCTGGAATTCAAGCTGAGAACGCATGCACATTTCTATAGGATAATGGTGCAATTTCAAAGCAACAAGACAAAGATTAGTTATCAGTGCGAGATAACTATTTCTCTCATGATTAACAGGTATTCAGTGTGTACATCAAGGATCTGAATGTAACTGTGATAAAATATTAAAGAATTGGTGATTTTAAAAATGTATCTAGGCTAGGCCAGGCGTGGTGGCTCATGCCTGTAACCCCAGCTCTTTGGGAGGCTGAGGCAGGTGGATCACAAGGTCAGGAGATCGAGACCATCCTAGATAACATGGTGAAACCCCATCTGTACTAAAAACATACAAAAAAATTAGCCAGGCCTGGTGGCGGGCGCCTGTAGTCCCAGCTACTCAGGAGGCTGAGGCAGGAGAATGGTGTGAACCCGGCAGGCAGAGCTTGCAGTGAGTGGAGATCGCAGAGCTGCACTCCAATCTGGGCAACAGAGCGAGACTCTGTCTCAAAAACAAAAAAAAAAATCCTGGCTTGGCATGATGGCTCACACCTGTAATCCCAGAAATTCGGGAGGCTGAGGTGGGATGATCACTTGAGCTCAGGAGCTCAAGACGAGCCCAGGCAACATGGCGATACCCCGTCTCCACAAAAAATACTAAAAAATTATCCAGGGATAGTGGCAGCGCCTGCAGTTCCAGCTACTCTGGAGGCCAAAGTGGGAGGATTTCTTGAGCCCGACAGGTTGAAGTGGGAGGGTTGTTTTTTTCCCCCATTAAGTTGTAGGAATTTATTTTAAATAACTGACAGTTGATTAAAAGGGAATTCATGATAAAAATAGAAGATACTTGAGGAAAGATGTAGGAAATGGACTCTGCACACACACTAAACTAACAATGCCTCTAAAACTAGTGATTATAGTAAAAAAGTCTTCACATTAAAATTCTGCTTTTTATGTTTTTTTCCATTTTTTACACAATTATGAAAGAAAAAATAAAAGCCCTAAAATCGTGATTATTTTTCCTTTTTTTTGGACCAAATACTCATTTTCCTCTAAATTTATTGACCTGTGGAACTTTTTATATAATAAAATCTTTCAAGTGAAAGATTAGGGTTAAAAAGAAAAAGATGGATATCTTAAAGTACAGCAAATGCTCAGAAAAAAGGATGATGGGAAAATGATTTCAGTCACTGATTATTTCATTATCCTTAGGCTCACTCACCCTTCATCCCTCCCCAAACCCAATCTACACGATCTTTAAGATCAAGAAAAAGGTATATTTTGAGACGGAGTCTCGCTCTGTCACCCAGGCTGGAGTGCAGTGGCTGGATCTCAGCTCACTGCAAGCTCTGCCTCCCGGGTTTACGCCATTCTCCTGGCTCAGCCTCCCGAGTAGCTGGGACTACAGGCGCCCGCCACCTCACCCGGCTAGTTTTTTGTATTTTTTAGTAGAGATGGGGTTTCACCGTGTTAGCCAGGATAGTCTCGATCTCCTGACCTCATGATCCGCCCCTCTTGGCCTCCCAAAGTGCTGGGATTACAGGCTTGAGCCACCGCGCCCGGCCTAAAGTGATCACTTTGTCGGCCTTTAGTTTACAACCGAAAAGATAGTTCTGGGGCCTCAGGGGGCTCATGTCCGTGTCCATCGAATCTTCCATCAGGAGTCAGCACACACTTAGGTGGGAGAGAAAGCGGACGGAGATAAACCAACGCTGCTCCAGAGAACAGCTGCGCAGGACTGCATCACACCAGGGCTAAATATTTTAAAATAATTAAAAAGAAATAAAAATTCGCATTTAAAAAGGAAGACTCAAGTCAGGAAATAATTTCCCATCATGCTTTTCTGTGAACAGGTGTCTGAACCAAAACACTGTCAAAGCCATGACTGCTTCAAGTTTAATGAAAATTGATCGGCCGGGCGCGTTGGCTCAAGCCTGTAATCCCAGCACTTTGGGAGGCCGAGACGGGCGGATCACGAGGTCAGGAGAGCGAGACCATCCTGGCTAACACAGTGAAACCCCGTCTCTACTAAAAATACAAAAACTAGCCGGCGAGGTGGCGGGCGCCTGTAGTCCCAGCTACTCGGGAGGCTGAGGCAGGAGAATGGCGTCAACCCGGAGGCGGAGCTTGCAGTGAGCTGAGATCCGGCCACTGCGCTCCAGTCCGGGCGACAGAGCGAGACTCCGCCTTAAAAAAAAAAAAAAAAGAAAATTGATCCTCATGATAATAGAGTGATGACTCTAACAGATGCGCTGGGGTTTTCGTTGTACTTAATTTTAAATCCTGAAATGGGGGAGAGGGGAGGGAATTTAGGAATTTATTTATATTAAAATACAGAAGTTAGTGCAAAACCCTAACTGTAAAAATGTACCCAATATAATCAGACTTTGCATACAGTAGCTAAGAAAATTCAAACATTTCAGTGAAACAGTGAATTTGCCTGGTAGAATGCTGACAAATTCCCATCCACTTGCCCTCTTGAAAATGAAAACCAAATTCAAAACAAATCATACAGCTAGAATTTTGATATCTGAAATATTTTTAAATAAGTTGTCCATAGGACAACTGGCTCAGCTCTCCCTTATATTATTATCTCCAGGTTTATCTTTTCTCAAAGATTTTGGTTTGTTAAGACTTGCTGCCTCTCTCCCCCAGGCACGAGGGCAAGCGAGGCTCAGTTTATCTATTTTTCCAAACCACACTGTTCCTTTTCACAGAACTCTGCCCTTTGAGACTGGCTAAAACTCGTAGTCTTCATCGACTATGTCAATGGCAGGCAAACTTTTCCCGCTGGGTTTTGTTGTAAATCTTCTCAACTGGGACGCCCGGGAGTGGGAGGATTTCTTGAGCCTGGGAGGTTGAGGTGGCAGTGAGTGGAGATTGCATTGTTGCACTCCAGCCTGGGCAAAAGAGACAGACCCTGTCTCAAAACACACACACACACACACACACACACACACGACAAGGCCAAAAAAAATGACAGAAACCTGTAATAGGTCAGGCGCGGTGGCTCACGCCTGTAATTCCAGCACTTTGGGAGGCAGAGGCGGGTGAGGTCAGGAGTTCGAGACCAGTGTGGCCAATGTGGTGAAACCCTGTCTCTACAAAAAATACAAAATTTAGCCAGGTGTGGTGATGCGCACCTGTTGTCCCAGCTACTCAGGAGGCTGAGGCAGGAGAATGGTGTGAACCCAGGAGGTGGTGCTTGCAGTGAGCGGAGATCAGGCCACTGCACCACTCCAGCCTGGGCGACAGAGCGAGACTCCGTCTCAAAATAAAAAAAGAAAAGAAAAGGAAAGAAAAGAAACCTGGAATAAATAGATGAAAAAACGGATACAAGAGATAAGGTTTTTAAAAGTTTATTTATATTTATTTTTATTTTTAAGAAATACTGGAAAGCTTACCCATGACAGTGGATCCACTTGTAGAGATCTGTGCTTATGAGATGAGTAAGGGTGCATCCAGGTTTGAGTCCATGGACGGTCATAGCAGCTACATTTAGTTACACAGGCCACACCAGGGAGTTGGTTAAAGCTACTAAGTGGTAATGGCTGCATCCTGGGGCTCCAAGTGCACATCGTTTTGTAAGGGCACCTGGCAGGTAAATCCGGGAATGGTTAATGGGTGAGACATGGTGAGGCAGGAAGTCAGGGCGAGCCGGCCCCACTCCCATCCCTGGGAGACTTGGCAGCATCTCTGAGCCCGCCAGGTGCAGCTCATCGTGGCCTCTTTGGGCCGGATGGAGGCGGCGTCCGAAGAGGCCGGGACCCCAGGGTTGAAATTGAATTGGGGCGGGGGCGATGCCTGCCTTCCTGAGGGTGCGGCACGTCTTGCGGGAGGCTGGGCTGGTCAGTCTGTTTCCCTGGGCCCTTTTGGTGACCGGTGCGGCGCACGGGGCTGTGTGCCCAGAAAGGCAGGAGGATCTCCCTCTTGGAAAGGGGCTTTGCGCCTCTGACCCCGCGGAGATCAGCGCCGGGACGCTGCGGGGTTGGGACCAGGGACCCAAGGCCACTGAGCGCCAGTGCGTAGCCCACCGATCTCCCTCATTCTTGTGGAAGGAGGGCAGGTGAGCTGTGGGAGCAGAGTCCAAAGGGCCCAGGCCAGAGATGGGTGGGCGGAGGACCCCCTCAGGATGCGGGAGCTCAGGTTTAAGTGTAGGGTGGGAGGGCCTGGGGGCACCTGGGCTCCTTGCTGTGCTTGTGGTGGTGCCTGGGAGGTGAGAAGAACCCAGTATTCACCTGACTCATACAGACAAGACTCATACAGACAAGTGTAGTAACCCCCAGTGTCTTGTGAGTCTCTGTGTGGAAGATAACCATAGTTTCCTTAAATTTCTAGAAAAGCTTGGCCCGGCACGGTGGTTCACACCTGTAATCCCAGCACTTTGAGAGGCTGAGGCGGGTGGATCACCTGAGGTCAGGAGATCGTGACCAGCCTGGCCAACATGGTGAAACCCCCTCTCTACTAAAAATACAAAAATTAGGCCAGGCGTGGTAACGTGAGCCTGTAATCCCAGCTACTCAGGAGGCTGAGGCAGGAGAATCGCTTGAGCCTGGGAGGTGGAGATTGCAATGAGCAGAGATTTCACCACTGCACTCCAGCCTGGGCAACAGAGTGAGACTGTGTCTCAAAACAAACAAAAACCTAGCTGGGTGCGGTGCCGTGTGCCTGTAATCCCAGCTACTCAGGAGGCTGAGGCAGGAGAATTTCTTGAGCCAGGGAGGCAGAGGTTGCAGTGAACCAAGATTGCACCATTACACTTCAGCCTGGGCAACAGAGCAAGACCCTGTCTCAAAAAAAGTTTTACTAGGTCTCCTGTCTTTTATTACAGGATGCTTCTCTGCTGACTCGGAGCAGTCAGTCTTTTTGGTGTCATAGGAGAATGTGTGTTGTTAGTAATCAGATGCTTTATTGGAAGTAATAGTCACACAGGAAGAAAAATGTTACCAGTTGCTATGGTTTGGATATGGCTTGTCGCCACCAAAACTCAGGCTGAAATTTGATCTCCAATGTGGCAGCATTAGAAAGTGGGACCTACTGGGAGGTGTGCGGGTCCTGGGGGTGGAATCCTTATGAATAGGTTAATTCCCTGCCTTGGAGGTGAGTTGGATTAGTGCCTGCCTGAGCTGGTTGTTAGAGTCCAACTTCCTCAGTTTTTCTTGTTTCACTTCTTGCCATGTGGTCTTTGTCCACACCTCTCCCCCACTTTCACTTTCTACCATGAGTTGAAGCAGCATGAGACCCTCACCAGATGGGGTGCCCAGTCTTGGACTTTCCAGCCACCAGAATGATGAGCCAAACACACCTCTTCCTTTATAAATTACCTAGCCTCAGATATTCTGTTGTAGCAACACTGAAAAGAGTAAGACACTAGGCAACTCCACAGAGATGTCTAATATAACTGTGTTCTTCAGAGTCATCACCTTCAGGACCACAATGCCTGGTAGGGCCAGGACTCGCACCCGAGGCAGAGCCCGCCGCAGGGAGAGCTACCAACAAGAGGCACCTGGGGGACCCGGAGCACCTGGATCAGCTACAGTGAGCCCTGTAATGTTCATTGTTTTCTTTCTGCAAGAGATACGTGCCTGTACTGAAAAGAACAGAATTGGTTGTTGAGCCAAGCTAGTTCAGGTATAGTGCTAAGTGAGGACTAAAAAAGTTCGTAAGTCAGGCTCTATAGATGGCAGCATGGGGAGGCTTTACTCGGATGTACTCTCTACTGCTTCCTTCTCACATTTTCACATGTGCAAGCAGACTGACTTTCAGCCAAAAGTCGATGCAAAGGTTTCTAGATCTCTTGGCTTCTGCCAGGGTCTCCTCTTTGGAAGTGACCCAGAATGAGCAACTTCCTGAATGTCCTGGCACAGCCTGAGTTAGAATTTCCAGTCGTGTTGAAAACTTGTTATGCCTGCTCTGTTTTGTCTTCTCTTATTGCATATCCACTTTGCTTTCACACAATAGGATCCATAGTGGCGCCGAGGGGCCCCACCTGACATCCTCCAGGGCGACCCTATACTGCATGGAAGCAGCATGCCACCGTCCAGGTCCACTTATTGTGCGGTGTGATTGTTGCTCCTCTCTCCTTCTCCTAAGCCCTCCAACCTCAGTTCCTCCTCCTGGTCCTAATTCTCAGTTTTCAACATCGACTTCTGTGTCACTGAGATAAAGCATCCAGTGAGAGTGTCAGTGGCTCCCCGTCTTGTCTCCTCACTCATGAGCCATAGTCCAACCCCTCACTGGAGATCCTAGGGCATCATCTTTGTTCCTACCTAAAGCAAATATCTCTACTTAGCCCCTTAGCCAGTCCTCTGTCTAGGGCATGTCTCCTGCAACTTTCCTTTCTGTCTCCCAAGTCAGCAGGTGTGTTCTCCTAAATCATTCCCATCGTCTGTAGACTCACTGAGTTCACTCCCATTCATCAGGAAACCTTCCCTGGGCCCTTCCACTCTGCCAGATTCACAGGGCAGCTTTCCTCAGACTTGCCCCTTCACATTTCCTCGGCACATTTGCGACCTCTTTTATCCTGATCAACTCCCTCCACTTGGCGTTTAGGTTACCTCCTTCATCACTGACCACCCGTACTTGCTCTCCTTTGTGGAGTTCTCCTCTATGGCCTCTTGATATTGCCAAGCCCCAGCCCTTGAGCCACATCTTTTTTCTCCATATTCTCACTCCCTTGGTGAAGTTATCCAGTGTCCAAATGCTATCTGGTGTGTGGACAGATCCCCATATTTATCTCCTTGGCCAGAACCTCTCCTGCACCACCCAACACCCCCACGGGTGTCCACGGACACCTCACACTCCCAATCTGCCCTATCATGCCATATCCACCTCATCAGGACTTCCATTCTTGTTTGCTCAGGCCAAAAATCTATGGTTTCATCCTATCTTTATGACCTCAAGCCCTTCTCAAAAACAATCACAGGGTTTTTCTCTCCAATTTTTTCTTTTCTTTTCTTTTTTTTTGAGTTGGAGTCTCTGTCATCCAGGTTGGAGTTCAGTGGCATGATCTCGGCTTACTGCAATCTCTGCCTCCTGGGTTCACACCATTCTCCTGCTTCAGCCTCCCAAGTAGCTGGGACTGCAGGCGCCCGCCACTACGCCTGGCTAATTTTTTGTATTTTTAGTAGAGACAGGGTTTACACTGTGTTAGCCAGGATGGTCTTGATCTCCTGACCTCATGATCCACTTGCCTCAGCCTCCCAAAGTGCTGGGATTACAGGTGTGAGTCACCATGCCTGGCCTCTAGTTTTTTTCCTCAAAAAACTAATCCAGTATCAGACAATTTCTCACCACCCCTATCCCTGCCTTCTGGCCTGAACAGCTTACATCCCTTGCTATTTCCTTGTCTCTCACTCAGCCTGTTCCCAACACCAAACCTGACAAATCAGTTCATGTCATTCCTCTGCCTGGCATCCTGTCACAGCTGCTTTTTTTTTTTTTTTTTAAAAGACAGAGTTTGGCTCTTGTTGCCCAGGCTGGAGTGCAATGGTGTAATCTCGGCTCACTGCAACTTCTGCCTCCCGGGTTCAAGTGATTCTCCTGCCTCAGCCTCCTGAGTAGCTGGGATTACAGGCATGCACCACCATGCCCAGTTAATTTTGTATTTTTAGTAGAGATGGGGTTTCTCCACGTTGGCCAGGCTGGTCTCGAACTCCTGACCTCAGGTGATCCGCCCACCTCAGCCTCCCAAAGTGCTGGGTTATAGGTGTGAACCACCGCACCTGGCCTCTGTCACAGCTATCATTTTATCAGTCAGAAGCAATTTCCTTAAAATGACCTTCCCTTCATCTCACTGACATCTCGCTCCCTTTCCTTCTTCCAGCCATACTGGCTGCCTCATTCTTCCTTGAACATTCCCAGCTGCAGAACTCTGCTCTTTTTCCTTCACCTCTGGCTTGGGTAACTTTACTAATTCAACTCAGCACCTCCAAGTCTAGGGTTCAATGGCACTTTCTCACTGAGGCCTTCCTTTGCCCCCATCGGCTAGTGAAACCTGCCCCTTCACACCCCACCTTCCCAATCATTTTTCTCCTTGGTTTGTTTTGTTCTTTTTTTGTTTGTTTCCTTAGCAATTACCACACAAGGTGCTATGTATGTTGCTTATTACAACTTAGTTTCTGTCACTGGAATGTGAGCTTTGCAGAGGAAGTTCCTTTGCCTTGTGCCCTGAAAGTGCCATTTGGAGGGAGAATGAACACAGTGGGGCACTGCTCATTATTTCTATTTCCAGAATCATGCAGACCCAGGAGCCCACTCAGTTGCAGCGGACACCCTGGCCACTGAGGGAGGAAGTCCCAGTGGTTAGACCTCTGCAGCCAAGAGGAGCAGGAGGAGCAGCACAGTCCCAAGGTGAAAGGAGGCAAGGACATGAGGGGCAGGGGATGCTTCATGTGTGAAGGGCCACCACAGCGGTAGAAGGTTCTAGACAGAGCCTGAGGACCCCTGTGAGGTTTGCTGGGATGAGAAGTGTGTGCAGCTTTCAACTGTCTCTCCTCGTGCAGTGAATTATCTGATAGTATTTTCTTCACCTATGTCTTGTGGAAGAGAAATGGAAGTCACTGTTTATTGGCCAGATCAACATAATTGCTTTTCAAATTTAGATGACATATTTGCAGATGATAACTCTAAGTTAACTTAATGGAATTCTAAGAACACCATTTTCTTGCCTTTTTAAATCGTGGCATTAACAGGTGAACCTGTTACCTACATTGCAGGCTGACAGGTTATCCTCATTTATACAAGTGCTCATGCACACAGGCTCAGATATTGTCATTTGCTTAGGATTTGGCTAATGTGATTCAACTTTAGTCTGGATTCTCCACTTTGCTTTCTATAGCAAAATAGCTTGTGATGAGTCAAAACTTGAAACACTAAAAAATTGTATTATAGATAAATATTAAACCAAAACAAAATCCAGAACCTATAAAATGAGCTTATATATTTGAATACATAAAATTAAAACATATTTTTAATAATCAGATCCCATCTGAAGGGTTGTTATTAGATAGTATGTATAATTACATGGACTGGGTGTGGTGGCTCACACCGGCACTTTGAGCAGCCCAGGTGGGTGGATCACTTGAGGCCAGAAGTTTGAGACCAGCCTGGCCAACAGGCAAAATCCTATCTCTACTAAAAATAGACAAGTTAGCCAGGCATGGTAGCATGTGCCTGTAATCTCAACTACTCAGGAGGCTGAGGCAGGAGAATCGCTTGAACCCAGGAGGCAGAGGTTCCAGTGAGCTGAGATGGTGCCACTGCACTCCAGCCTGGGTGACAGAGCGAGATTCCGTCTCAAAAAATAAAAGTACGTGGTTTGTAGCGAGTGCCAAGGTGCCAAGCTAGGATAACCTGTTTTCTTTTGCTGACATTTTAATATGAATTTGATTGCTGGATGTGTCAGGAACTAGTTGGGAGTTTGATAAAATTGTTTCAAATTTTATGTGTAAAATGTAGTTAGTCTGTCATAGAAATGGAGACACTTACTTTGTAAGATCATCATAAACTAAAAAATAGCCTCCAGAAGTAATATTTTGAGGAAAACCATTGTTGTAACCCAAGGCACAGACGTCCTGGACATTCAGGGGTACAGGATTTACAACAATGTGTGCATATTCCTTCAGGATGCCTCTCTTGTCACTGAAAGACTGCATTGTGCTGTCATTTAAATATTAACTTTGTAGAATACCTACATCACTATGAACCTTAGAATGGAAGTTAAAATAGTGTCATCCTTTCCTAGTTGCTCTTAATATAAAGGATAGATAAGTTTTGTGTTAAAAGCCAGTTTTATAGATTTTTTAAATGATTGGCTTATTTGGCATTTTATGATGCCCACTAGGGGGGGGCAGTGTAGTGCCAGGAGATAGGCTTAGAGACAGGATCAGAACCAACGTTTCTAGAATCTTGTACCATGAACAAATACACAAAGGAATGGGGCAAATATGTAGCAGGAATGAACAAAGTGCTGAGGCAACCATGGATGTGAACTGGGGACTCCTTGGGAAAGGTTTCTGGGTGGGCAAATATGTAGCAGGAATGAACAAAGTGCTGAGGCACCATGGATGTGAACTGGGGACTCCTTGGAAAGGTTTCTGGGTAAGGTTATGCTTTTGTGGCAACATGTCACCGAAATGTGTTTTGGAACCTTGGGTGGCATCTTTTTTACCTCCAGCAAACTTATGCTGGGTGTTAATACTGGCTTTTCTGTTCTTCCCTTTTTATTGTTTAAACTTCTGGCGTTTACATTTACGCAGGAGTGAAGGAACCTGGTCCTGAGGCTGGGTTGCATACAGCGCCCTTGCAGGAGAGGAGGATTGGTGGAGTTTTTCAGGACCTGGTGGTGAACACCAGGCGATATATGATGCATGTTAAAGACTCAAAAACAGGTATGTTGGCCTAGAAATCAATGTTTATGGAGCTGTTGGTTAACTTTTTTTTTTTTCCGTTGAGATAAGGTCCTGCTCTGTCGCCCAGGCTGGAATACAGTGATGTTCACTTCAGCCTTGAACTCCTGGGCTCAGCTGTTCCTCCCACCTTGAGTAGCTGGGACTACAGGTGGGCACCACCATGCCCAAATAGACGTATATATTTTTTAGTTTTGTAGAGACAGGGTCTTACTGGTCTAGAACTCCTGGCCCAAGCCATCCTCTCACCTGAGCCCTCCAAACTGCTGAGATTACAGGAATGAGCCACCACACCTGGCCCATTTTAAACTTTTGATAAAAGCTTTAATAAATTCTGGAAAGCTTTCTGTCATCACTGTAAGTAGAGGTGCCTCCCACCTGGCCCAGGCTGGTCTGGAACTCCTGGCCCAAACCATCCTCCCACCTGGGCCTCCCAAAGGGCTAGGATTATAGGTGTAAGCCACCATGCCCTGGCCTGTGCTGAGACTTTTTTTAAAATCACATAAGGTGGCACTTTTTCTCCTTTTGTAAACCACAAATGTTCTAATTTTTAATCTATTGTTCAATATCTTAAACTTCCTAAATGTATGCTTGCATAAGGGCTCACTGAAATTGATAGGCATTCTGCAAATCAGGTGCATTACAAATGTTATTTATCTCCTTGTCTGACCTAACTTTGGCTTGGCTTTTTTTTGATGGAGTTTAGCTCTTCTTGCCCAGGCTGGAGGGCAGTGGTGTGATCTCAGCTCACTACAGCCTCTGCCTCGTAGGTTCCAGTGATTCTCCTGCCTCAGCCTCCCGAGAAGCTTGGATTATAGGCACCCACCACTGTGCCCAGCTAATTTTGTGTATTTTTAATAGAGACAGGGTCACCATGTTGGCCAGACTGGTCTGGAACTCCTGATCTCAGGTGATCCCCCTGCCTCCGCCTCTGAGTGTTGGGATTATAGGCATGAGCCACTGTGCCCAGCCCTAACTTTGGCTTTTAATATTGTAGTGTCCAAACTGTTTGGGCCTAATCAGTCTTTCTTTATAGTCACATGGCTCAATTTTTCAGGTTCAGAGGGTACAGTGGTACAGCTACTCGCCAACCACTTCCGAGTGATTTCTCGTCCTCAGTGGGTTGCATATAAATACAACATTGACTACAGACCAGATATAGAAGATGGAAATCTCCGTACAATTTTACTTGATCAACAAAGAAGGAAATTTGGAGAGTGCCATATATTTGATGGAAACTCTTTATTATTATCTCGGCCACTAAAAGAGTGGGTTAAGTAATGTTATTTCACATTTTCCTGTGTTCTTTCTGTTTTTACTTTATTATAATAAAATATCTATTTTTGTGCAGTTGTTTGTTTAGACGCCCCAAAGATCTCTTGCCCATATGACTTGTAGTGAAACCTACGTGCCATGTTTGGTTATCACTGATATTCAATAATGCCTCTAATTTTAATGCTTAAATGAAATTAATAGCACAACGTGGCTCACAAATGCTGACAAAGTTTTAGATACTTTTTAAAAAAATTCTATTTGTTTCCTTCGAAACTTCAGCCCCCAACTCCTAGCAGAAAAAAAAACTAGAGAACTTATTTTCTTCCATAAATTTCTATATTAACTGAACAATTAAATTGTTTTCAGGAGCTTAAGTAAAATATTTCAACTTAAGTATTTAATTCCAACTCTTCACTCTTGTGAATCATGTTTTCTACATGCACGTGCTTCTGTGGGAAAGACTGCTCCATCACGATGGTGTGTTGGATAGCCAGGTGACATGGTGATTTGCCGTGCAGTGAAGCTGAGTTTTTTGGAAGAATATCTGGACTTTTTGTTTTTAATCTCAGAGAGTGGAATGGTTGAGCATGACCAAAGACAAAAAATTTGTGAATATTACAGTTGAGTTTTCCAAAGAAATCAGGCCCACGTCACCAGATTGCCTACGCTATTACAACATTCTCTTTCGAAGGTATGTGACCGGGTTGAGTTTCTTTGCTATTCATTCAGTTGTTTCACTGTGTAGTGGTGTGGAACACAGCCATTTGCTTCCAGCACTTTGTGTTCTTCATAGTCCTTGTGTATTAAGAGAGTGAAGGGTCTTGGAGATGAAATGATACTTGAGGCTCAACTAGAATATGCAAGTTCAGTGGCTTATCCTCAATGTTCTTCTCCTGGCCTATCCCTGCTCTTTGTCTCATACCTGCCTAGAAAGAGTAGGCCGGGCGCGGTGGCTCAAGCCTGTAATCCCAGCACTTTGGGAGGCTGAGACGGGTGGATCATGAGGTCAGGAGATCGAGACCATCCTGGCTAACACGGTGAAACCCCGTCTCTACTAAAAATACAAAAAAAACACTAGCCGGGCGAGGTGGCGGGCGCCTGTAGTCCCAGCTACTCCAGAGGCTGAGGCAGGAGAATAGCGTGAACCCGGGAGGCGGAGCTTGCAGTGAGCTGAGATCCGGCCACTGCACTCCAGCCTGGGCGACAGAGCAAGACTCCGTCTCAAAAAAAAAAAAAAAGAAAGAGTAATAGACATCAGCTATGCACATCTGTGTATGTCTCTGTAGGAAATACATGTTTTATTCTGTGGTCACTACAATGACTAAATATTTAAAGTTAAAATTTGAAAGGCAGAGTTTGAGGCCGGGCATGGTGGCTCACGCCTGTAATCCCAGCACTTTGGGAGGCTGAGGCGGCTGGATCATTTGAGGTCAGGAGTCCCAGACCAGCCTGGCCAACACGATGAAACCCTGCCACTACTAAAAATACAAAAATTAGCCAGGCATGGTGGTGGGTGCTTCCGAGAGGAAGCTACTTGGGAGGCTGAGGCAGGAGGATCACTTGGTCCCAGGAGGTGGAGGTTGCAGTGAGCAGAGATTGTGTCACTGCACTACAGCCTGGGTGACAGAGCAAGACTCTGTCTCAAAAAAAAAAAAAAGGCACAGTTTGAAAAAGAGGCCTTAGTTCAGTTTTGAGAATGAAGAACAGTTTGATAACCTTTCTATAATATTGTGTTTATAAGGAGATGGAACAATTGAGGTTAAATGAACCTTAATATCCACCTCATAATGTAACTTAGTTATCAGGTACTTTGTGTTCATTGATAATATAAACAGTCACTGGAAGATTTTCTTCTTTCCCTTATATGTCTTACCAAATGCTTAATGATGTACCTGCTACTTTCAACAAAATCTATTCTTTCCATTTCTAGAACTTTCAAGCTGCTGGATTTTGAGCAAGTTGGTCGCAACTATTATATCAAAAAGAAGGCAATTCAGTTGTACCGTCATGGGTTTGTATAAAGAAGAAAATTTCATATTCTGTAGACTTAAACATAGGATTTTTTGAGAAAGTTATTCATTTCACATTTGAAGTGGTATGCCTTAAAAGTGATGGCCTTTTAAATGATATCCACTAACCATGAAAAATTTAGTATAATGTCAACTCAAATTAAGAGTCACTTTAAAAATCTTAGTATGATAAATATAAACCTTGAGGTATTCAGTTGTTGCATACACATTGTTAAGCCTAAACAATCATCCAAAATGGGTAATTTGTCTTTGAAAATATCTTCAACCATAGCAACTATATCTCTCTATATTACTCACTGGTATATGTATATATTACATGTAAGTTATGTTACAGATAAATATGGATGTAATACTTTAAGCCTGTGGGTGATAAAAAAAGTTTAACAAAAATGGTATAAATAGCACATCCAATAAATGTTTATCTGAAGGTCCTTCAAAAGACTAAGAACAAATACTTAAAACTGACTCTTAAGTACCAATTTTTAGACCCAGAGCTTAGGCCCAGAAGCCCTTGACTTTATGTGAAGAGCTTGGACTTAATACTCTCATGTAATTTATTCTAGTACCAGTTTGGAAATCTGGCTTGGTTATGTTACTTCTATTCTTCAATATGAAAACGGCATTACCCTCTGTGCCGATGTGAGCCACAGACTGCTCCGAATAGAAACTGCTTACGATTTCATAAAGAGAACATCTGCGGAGGCCCAGACAGGAAACATCCGAGAGGAAATAACTAATAAATTAATTGGATCAATTGTTCTGACAAAGTAAGTCTGTCTTTTAAAAACCTATCCAATCACTTTAACTCCCCCCCCCACCCCCTCCCAAGAGATGGTCCTATAGTTTTCTGATTACTAAATGTTGAAGTTCAGGAGTAGAAATGGCAAGAACAACTGGTCCCATCTCTCCTCTGGTTATACAACTTGGGAGAAGAATGTGTCAATTGTAGACTTCACTCTCTTGTAATCCCTAATGCCAGTCCATTTGTTCTGAACCCTACCTTGCACATAACACTAAGCTGTTTCTGAATTTCTTTCCTTTTCCTCTTTGTTATAGGCATTTAGCTAGTTTAAAAACCAGTGCTTAGTTATAATCCATCAGCCATTTCCCATTTGAAGGAAGTTTTAAAATCTTTCTACAACAGAAATCCTAAATTGATGAGAGAATGGATTTAAAGAACCAGTTAGTTAGCCAACACAATCTTACATGGACGCAATTGGAGGACTTGTACTTCTCAGTTCTAAAACTTACCAGAAAGCTCTAGTAATCAAGACAGTGTGATGTTGGCCTAACGATAGATAGAGACCAATGAAATAAGTCCAGAAGGTTAACCCTCCACTTAGTTGACTTCTGACAAGTATGTCAAGGCAATTCAAAAGGGGAAAGAATAATCTTTTCAATAATGTTGCTGGGATAACTGAATATCCACCTTCCTCATGCAGTTCACACAATTCCAATTTAATTCAAAAACCAACTTAATAGACCTACATTTAAGAACTGAAAGCATAACATTCTTAGAAAGATTCAGTCTCTTTGACTTTGAGCTAGGCAAAACCTTAGATAAGCCACTCAAAGCAGAAGTGATAACAAAAGAAACAAACACATTGGGTTTCACCAAATTAAAAAGTTACTCAAACTATGCTATCAAAACTGTGAAAACACAACTGGAAAAAGTGGGGAAAATGTTTGCAAAAACGTAAGTAACCTGTATCTAGAATATACAAACAATACTTAATTGAGAGACAACATATTTTTTTAAATGGACAAAAGATTAGATACTTCTGCAGATATATTTAAACAAAATGTACAAGTGGCCAATGCATGAAAATGTACATCAGTAGCCATCATAGAAATGCAAGTGAAAACCACAATGAGATATCATTTCATACCTACTACGATGGTTAAAATTAGACAGATGTTGACAAGTATTGGCAAGGATGTGGAACGATCAGAAGCAACCCTAGTATGCTGCTTGTAGGAATATTAAATGGTATGGCTTCTTTGGAAAACAGTCTGGCACTTTCTTAAAATGCTAAAGATGTGCATTACTGAAGTGGCCTTGTTTGAGGAAATTTACTAGGTTTGTTGTCTCACACTAAGGAAAGCAAAGATGCAGATGCAGGAGGTGTGGGTTTAGGAGCAGAAAGCTGAGTAGGTTAAAGAGAAAATCCCCCCCTTGCAGGGGGAGGGGCATTCCAAATGGGTCTCCCCCTTTGCAGAGGGATGGGTTGGTTTCATAGAGGGGCTTGAGGAGGTGGTGTCTGATTTACATAGAGCCCAGAGGATTGGCTGGACCAGGTGTGCCATTTATATAGCCTGCAAAGAGGCTGGCTATCCCGCTCTAATCTTTAATGTAGATGTGGTCTCCACCTGGCCGGCACCATAACACCTGCACACATGGCAACAAGGAGAAGGGAAGAGAACTTCCATGTTGGATATACTGGCTTCTGGCATAACTGCTGGCATTCAACTATGCAAGCTTCCAGCTTGCTTATCTATGCTTGCAGCTTGATTTTTCAGGCTGTGTTTTGTTAGAAAATAAATGGTTTGGACGCTGCTTTCTTAAGAGAAAATTCCACCGAGAACTTTTACTAACCACCTAAATTCCTTTTTAACTCCTATATCATCACCATATGAACCAGTAATTTTATTCCTACTTAAATACACAAGAGAAATGAGAACATGTTTACTAAAATTGGCACACAATTGTTTGTAACGTTATGGTAACCAAAAGTACGTAACAACCATAATGTCCAGCTGGTGAATGGATAAACAAAAGGTGAGATATCATACAATAGAATATTATTTGGAAATGAAAAGGAATTAAGTGCTAAGACTTCAGCGTGGATGAACCTTAAACATGATGCTAAGTGAAAGAAGCCAGTCGGGAAAGAACACACGTTGTATGACTCAGTTTATATGAAGTGAATGAGCAAATGTGTTGAGACAGGAAGTAGACTAGTGGTTGCCTGAAGGCTGGTGAATTAGGCTAAAATGGGAAGTGACTGCTTATGTTTCTTCTTTGTCTTGATGATTGCATAACTCTGGCTATAGAAAAAAACAGGTGATCGTATGCTCAGGTGGGTGAGTTGTGCAGTATGTGAATTACATCATAGTAAATCTAATATATCCTGCAATTCCTTACAGGATTAAAAATATCTTATTTTCGGCCGGGCGTGGTGGCTCACACCTGTAATCCCACCACTTTGGGAGGCCAAGGTGGGCAGATCACAAGGTCAGGAGATCGAGACCATCTTGACCAACACAGTGAAACCCCATCTCTACTAAAATACAAAAAATTAGCCGGGCGTGGTGGCATGCGCCTGTAGTCCCAGCTACTCAGGAGGCTGAGGCAGGAGAATGGCGTGAACCCGGGAGGTGGAGCTTGCAGTGATCCGAGATCATGCCACTGCGCTGCAGCCTGGGCAACAGAGTGAGACTCTGTCTCAAAAAAACAAAATTCTTATTTCCTGTGTGGATGGTACCATGCAATGAATAAGTTGGAAATGATACCATGTTGTAATTATTCCACAGATACAACAACAAAACCTACAGAGTGGATGATATTGATTGGAAGCAGAATCCTGAAGACACATTTAACAGATCAGATGGTAGCAAAATCACCTATATAGACTACTACAGGCAGGTATGAAACTGTATTTCTTTAAATATATTTAAATTGTAAACCTTCATGTATTTCAGTTTATCTTATTTAGATACTTGAACATATTTGTCATATAAACATATGTATTTTCCTTTTAGAGGATTATAGCTTGACTGATTTATTATCCATGCATCCAAGTGCCTTGTATATAGGATAATGTCACATAACTAAAATGGTGCCAGTGTGACCCCTTCTTTCAGGCTTAAAAGTGGCTACTATCATACTTTTTATATTTTTTGAGTTGTAGTCTTGTTCCGTCTCCCAGGATGGAGTGCAGTGGCATGATCTCTGCTCACTGCCACCTCCACCTCCCAGGTTCAAGCAATTTTCCTGCCTCAGCCTCCCAAGTAGCTGGGACTACAGGCGCCTGCCACCACACCTGGCTAATTTTTGTATTTTTAGTAGAGATGGGATTTCACCGTATCAGTCAGGCTGGCCTTGAACTCCTGACCTCAGGTGATCCATCTGCCTTGGCCTCCCAAATTGGGTCAAATAAAGAGTAACGCAAAAAAGAACTGAGTCTCAGTAATGACTACGATTGCTGTTCCCTTTCCAGACTGCTCATTCTTTCTCTATTGAAAGAATAAGAAACACCAAGAATGCATGTAAGGTGCTTGGCACATAGTAATAAGCTCTATATTATGTCTAGCTAATTAATATTCTGGACACTTGCTCATGGCATTTGTGGGTACACAACGTGAACGTATCCTGCTGATTCCTCAGTTGTGCTACATGACAGGTACTGATGGCTTACAGCCACTCTTCAAACTGTCCTCTTGACAGTTTTCAGTATGCTTTGGGAGTTTTCAAGGCAAGCCTGGTGAGACCCACTACAGATCCTGTCTCACCCACTCTCATATACAATGTTAGAGTAGCTTGACGATTCTAGTGTCATGGTTCGTGGGAGTCCTGTCTTTGGCCAAGTATGCTCACAAGGAAAGGTCCCTAGCATATCAAAGGTAAGAGAATTTTGAGAGTATTCATAGTACACTATTAAACTTGGGGAAGCTATGTCACCAGCATGCCTGTGGCCCTTCATTTGTAGTCTCACATACGCACTTGTGAACCTGTGTGTGTGATGTTTCTAAGGTCTCACTGGTGGTCATGCTGGTCTCTTGTTTGTTGAGCAGCAACATAAAGAAATTGTCACTGTGAAGAAACAGCCACTTTTGGTCAGCCAGGGCAGATGGAAAAAGGGCCTAACGGGTACACAACGTGAACCTATCCTGCTGATTCCTCAAGCTGTGCTCCATGACAGGTACTGATGGCTTACAGCACTTCTTTAAAGGCAGGTATAACTATGACTTGGTGCAGGCTTTTCAGGGAATTCGAAGTGTGTCTCCTTGGTAAGGTAGTAGGTTTCTCCAGCTATTATAATTTAGTCCTCACACAAATTCATGCTTGTTTAGATGTATCTCGTGGGATTTTGACTTCAAGTACATGCACTGAAACCTAGAGGAAGAAACAAGATTGGCACATTTGATCTGATATGGCCGTAGATAATTCCATTCAGAGATCCTGGGATGAAGGCCTGCTGCCTCGCTGAGAATCACTGGACTATATTTAAACTTCTTAATACAACCCGTAAGATTGATCTGTGTGTGTTATAAATATTGAATTTACTTTTATGTTTACAATCTTATGTTGTACTTTGTTTATGATACTTTTTATTTGCTCCTTCCTTTAATCCTTTCCTGCCTTGTACTAGATTGATCAAATGTTTCTGCCTTTCCTTCATTTTACTTCATTTCTTCCTAACTCTTGGTATGAATGTCATGATTTCCACTGTGGTTTCACGTTGTCTTTCATTAATATAACTGTTTTAAGTATAAAGCACCAGAAGCTTTATCATTTTCCCTAATAACTGAAGAATCTTAGTATGCTTTAACCTCATGACTCCTTTTCTATGTAAGTGTTATATCCAGTATTTTAGGGGTTTTTTTTTGGAGACAGTCTCACTCTGTTGCCCAGGCTGGAGTGCAGTGATGCAATCTCAGCTCACTGCAACTTCTACCTCCTGGGTTAAAACAATTCTCCTGCCTCAGCCTCCCGAGTAGCTGGGATTACAGGTGCCCACCAGCATGCCCAGCTAATTTTTGTATTTTTAGTAGAGACAGGGTTTCACCATGTTGGTCAGGCTGGTCTCGAACTCCTGACCTCACGATTCACCCGCCTCGGCCTCCCAAAGTGCTGGGATTACAGGTGTGAGCCACCACACCCAGCCAGGTCTTGTTTTAACATACCCTATAAATTGTCATTTATGAAATCAAGGCTTTTTTATGCTCCATCGTAACTCATCAGCATTGCTTTTTGCATTTCATTCTCCCTTCACTGTTCGATTTCCTTCTTCCTAAAATACAGTCTTTTTGGGTAGTTCTCTCAGTGAGGGTCTGGTGGATCTGCTAATGTATATACTCTATGTGCCCTAACTGAGCATGTTTGTATTTCACTGTCACCCTTGATAAGTTAGCTGGATATCAACTTCTAGCTTGATGGCTATTTTTAAGCCTTTTAAAGATACTTCATAGTATTCTGGTTTCTACTCTTGCTGAATGTGATTTTTATTGTTTGTAAATATATTATTCCTGTGGTTGCTTTTACATTTTCTTACGCCTGCTGAAGTTTTGCTATAACATTTCTAAGTGTGAACTTCTACTGATCTTTGCCCAAATCTTGTTATTCTTCAATCTGAGGATTCAGAATCTCGGACTTTCTCTTTGAATATTGCTCCACCCCACCACACCCCCATCATATCTTATCTACTACTGAAACTTCTATTAGATATAGAGCAAATCTTATTTTACCTTACATTTTTCTAAACATTTTTTCATATCTTCCACATCTTTATGGCTCTCCACTGCATTATGGGGATTTTGTGAACATATGTTCCAGTTAACAATTTGTTTTTTTTATGTCTAACCTACTCTTTAACCCTTCCACTGATTTTTCTTCATTTTGACTATATTCATGTTTGTTAGATATTCAAATACAAATTGACCTTTTCATTAGACATTCTTATGGCCTTTATTCCTTTTTATATCTTTTCTTTTTTCAGTACATTGTTATATAGAATGTTTCTAACCATTTCATCTTCTGGAAGTTGTGTCTAATCTTAATGTCTTAAAGGCTGGCTCTCACTCATAATGACTTACATCCTGATAACAAGAAAAAGACTTCTAAATCACTGGAATTACTTTCCTTGGGTCCATGAACAACAGGGCTGACTATATGAAACTATTTTGTAGCCTATTCAGTATTATTTTCTGAACACATCATTTCTCTGCTCAGGATAACAAAGAATAAGTGTCATACAAAATGTTTCACATGAAAGAAACTGGTCTCTTTTTTCACACTGCTGTTATTTTTTTTATTTTTTTATATATATTTTTTCTTTTTCTTTTTTTTTTTTTTTTTGAGACGGAGTCTAGCTCTGTCACCCAGGCTGGAGTGCAGTGGCGCGATCTCGGCTCACTGCAAGCTCCACCTCCTGGGTTTACGCCATTCTCCTGCCTCAGCCTCCCGAGTAGCTGGGACTACAGGCGCCCGCCATCTCACCCGGCTAGTTTTTTGTATTTTTTAGTAGAGACGGGGTTTCACCGTGTAGACCAGGATGGTCTCGATCTCCTGACCTCGTGATCCACCCGTCTCGTTCTCCCAAAGTGCTGGGATTACAGGCTTGAGCCACTGCGCCCGGCCTATTTTTTTATGTTTTGAGACAGAGTCTTGCTCTGTTGCCCAGGCTGGAGTGCAGTGGTGCGATCTTCGCTCACTGCAAGCTCCGCCTCCCAGGTTCACACCATTCTCCTGCCTCTGCCTCCTGAGTAGCTGAGACTACAGGCACCCACCACCACGCCCAGCTAATGTTTTGTATTTTTAGTAGAGATGGGGTTTCACCATGTTAGCCAGGATGGTCTTGATCTCTGGACCTCGTGATCTGCCCGCCTTGGCCTCCCAGAGTGCTGAGATTACAGGCATGAGCCACCACGCCCAGCCCCGCACTGCTGTTTTAAAGCAGAAAGACATTTTAAAAATAGAAACGTCTGGCTGGACGTGGTGGCTCACGCCTGTAATCCCAGCACTTTGGGTCACCAAGATGGGTGGATCACTTGAGGTCAGGAGTTCGAGACCAGCTTGGCCAACACGGTGAAACCCCGTCTCTACTAAAAATACAAAAAATTAGCTGGGCGTGGTGACAGGCACCTGTAATCCCAGCTACGCAGGAGGCTGAGGCAGGAGAATTGCTTGAACCTGGGAGGCAGAGGTTGCAGTGTGCTGAGATCGTGCCACTGCACTCCAGCCTGGGCGACAAGACTCCATCAGATTGACAGATAGACAGACAGACAGACAGACACACAGACAGGTAGATAGATAACCTCTTAGGCTACTGCATAAACATTTTGATGGTCATGATATATTCAATATAATTCGTGACGACTCCAAATTGTCAATATAAACATCAGTTGCTATCTTTTGTATTCATAATTTAAAGAGTTTTAGAGCCACACTGAAGTTAACTCTTATGTGGTCACAGACATTTACAAATGTTTGATGAAGGAACTTCGACAACCAGAAGACTAATCGCAATTTCTAGATCCAAATGAGGAATCTCTACCCAATAGTAAAAAAACAGACCAAATTAGTTCTAAAGAATCAGAAATGCTTTAAGGTAAATTTATTGGAATTAAGTGATTGTGCTGAACTGAAGCAAATTGAGAAAATTACAGATTCAAAAATACAGATGACTTGTCAACTCTATGTCAATAACTGTCCCTGGAGGTGGATTTTGAAAATCGCTTCCATGCTTTGTTTTTTTTTTTTTGTTTGTTTTTTTTGTTTGTTTTTGTTTTTGTTTTTTTTTGAGACGGAGTCTCGCTCTGCCACCCAGGCTGGAGTGCAGTGGCCGGATCTCAGCTCACTGCA
>NW_022680791.1:0-89697 GCF_009764315.1 Trachypithecus francoisi
CTTTCTGAGAAACTGCATTATGATTTGTGAATTCACCTCACAGCGTTTCATGGTTCTTTTCATGGATTAGTATGATAGCACTGTTTTTGGGGAAACTGAGAAGGGATATTTTGGATCGCACTGAAGCCTAACGTGGCAAATGAAATATCCTCAGATAAAGACTAGCAGGAAGCATTCTGAGAAAGTTCTTTGTGATGTGTGGATTCCTCTCACACAGGTGCACCTTTCTTTTCATGGAGCAGTGTGCTAATTCTGTTTTCATTGAATCTGCAAAGGGATATTTTTCAGTGCTTGGAGGCCTGTGGTGATAAAGGAAATATCCTCATATAAAAAATAGAAAGAATCTTTCTGAGAAACTGCTTTGTGAAGTATTAATTCATCTCACAGAGTTACACAATTCTTTTCATGGATCAGTTTTGTAGCACTGGTTTTGGGGAATCTGCAGTTGGATACTTGGGAGCCCATTGAAGCCTATGGTGATGAAGGAATTATCCTCAGACAAAAACCAAAAAGAAACTTTATGAGAAACTACTTTGTGATGTGTGAATTCATCTCACATATTTACACCTTTCTTTTCATGGAGCAGTTTGCTAACACTGTTTTCATGGAATCTGCAAAGGGATATTCGTGAGCTCATTGAGACCTATTTTGAAAAAGGAAATATCCTCAGACAAAAACTAGGAAGAAGCTTTCTGAGAAACTGTGATTTGTGAATTTATCTCACAGTGTTACATGATTCTGTTCATGGAGCAGTTTGGTAGCACTGTTTTCTTGGAATCCACAATGGGATATTTCAGGGAACATTGAAGCTTATGGTGACAAAAGGAAACATCCTCATAGGAAAACTAGAAAAAAACTTTCTGAGAAACTGCTTTGTGATTTGTGAATTCATCTAACAGACTTTCATGATAAATTTCATGGAACAGTTTGGTAGCAATGTTTTACGGGAATCTGAGAAGGATGTTTTAGATCACATTGAAAACTATGGTGACAAAGGAAATATCCTCAGATAAAAAGTAGAATGAAGCTTTCTGAGAAAGTTCTCTGTGATGTGTGAATTCATCTCACAGGGGTACACTTTTCTTTTCATGAAGCAGTGTGCTAACACCGTTTTTATGTAATTTGAATATGGATATTTGGTAGCACATGGAGGCCTAAAGGGAAAAAGGGAATACCTTCAGATAAAAAATATAAAGAAGCTTTCAGAGAAACGGCTTTGTCATGTGCAATTTCAGCTCACAGAGTTACACTGTTCTTTTCATAGAACAACTTGATAACACTGTTTTTTAAAATCTGCAATCGGATGTTTTGGAGCACATTGAAGTCTACAATGAGAAAGGAAATATCATCAGACTAAAACCGAAAAGAAACGTTCTGAGAAACTGCTTTGTGATGTGTCAATTTATCTCACAGAGTTACACTGTTCTTTAAATTGAGCAGTTTGCTAACACAGTTGTCTCAGAATATGTAACAGGATATTTCGGATAGCATTGAAGCTTATGGTGACAAAGAAAATATCCTCTGACAAAAACTAGAAAGAAGCTTTCTGAGAGACTGCTTTCTAATTTGTGAATTCAGCTCACAGAGTTACAGCATTCTTTTCTTGGAGAAGTTTGTTAGCACTGTTTTTGGGGAATCTGAAAAGGGATATTTTGGAACAGGTTGAAGCCCGTGCTGACAAAGGAAATATCCTCATATAAAAACTAGAAAGAAGCTTTCTGAGGAATCGCTTTGTGATGTGTTAATTCATCTCATAGAGTTACACGATTGTTTTCATGGATCAGTTTTGTAGCACTGGTTTTGGGGAATCTACAATAGGATATTATGGAGCGCATTGAAGCCTATGGTGATGAAGGAATTATCCTCAGACAAAAACCAAAAAGAAACTTTATGAGAAACTACTTTGTGATGTGTGAATTCATCTCACATATTTACACCTTTCTTTTCATGGAGCAGTTTGCTAACACTGTTTTCATGGAATCTGCAAAGGGATATTCATGAGCTCATTGAGACCTATTTTGAAAGAGGAAATATCTTCAGACAAAAACTAGGAAGAACCTTCCTGAGAAACTGTGATTTGTAAATTCATTTCACAGTGTTACATGATTCTGTTCATGGAGCAGTTTGGTAGCACTGTTTTCTTGGAATCCACAATGGGATATTTCAGAGTGCATTGAAGCTTATGGTGACAAAAGGAAACCTCTTCAGAGCAAAACTAGAAAAGAATCTTTATGGGAAGCTGCTTTGTGATTTGTGAATTTATCTCACAGACTTTCACGATAAATTTCATGGAGCAGTTTGGTAGCAATGTTTTACGGGAATCTGAGAAGGGATGTTTTAGATCACATTGAAAACTATGGTGACAAGGAAATATCCTCAGATAAAAACTAGAAAGAAGCTTTTTGAGAAAGCTCTCTGAAATGTGTGAATTCATCTCATAGAGGAACAGCTTTCTTTTCGTGAAGCAGTTTGCTAACATGGTTTTTGTGTAACATGAATATGCCAAGGGATATTTGGGAGCACATTGAGGCCTCTGGTGAAAAAGGAAATATATTCAGATAAAAACAAAAATAATCTTTCTGAGAACTGCTTTCTGATTTGTGAATTTATCTCTCAGAGAGGCACTTTCTTTTTCATTGAGCAGTTTTGCTAATGCTGTTTTCTTGGAATGTGCAATGGGATATTATGGAGCAAATTGAAGCTTATGGTGAAAAAGGAAATATCCTCGAGAAGCCGCTTTGTGATGTATTAGTTTATCACACAGATTTAAATGATTATTTTCTTGCATCAGTTGGGTAGCACTGTTTTTGGGGAATCTGAGAAAGGATATTTTCTATGGCTTTGAAGCCAATGATACCAAAGGAGGTATCCTCAGATAAAATATAGAAAAAACTTTCTGAGAAAGTACTTTGTGATGTGTGAATTCACCTCACAGAGTTACACCTTTCTTTTCATGGAGCAGTTTACTAACACTGTTTTCGTGGAATCTGCAAAGGGATATTTGGGTGTGCATTGAAGCCTATAGTGTGAAAGGAAATATCCTCTGATAAAAACTAGAAAGAAGCTTTCTGAGAAACTGCTTTGTGACGTGTGAATTCATCTCACAGAATTACACTGTTCTTTTCATTGAGCAGTTTGATAACACAGTTTGCATGGAATCTGCAATTGGATATTTGAGAGCCCATTGAAGCCTAGAGTGACAAAGTAAATATCATCAGACAGAAACCAAAAAGAAGCTTCATGAGAAACTGCTTTGTGATGTGGGAATTCATCTCACATATTCACACCTTTCTTTCCATGGAACAGTTTGCTAATGCAATTTTCGTGGAATCTGCCAAGGGATATTTGGGAGCACATTGAGGCCTCTGGTGAAAAAGGAAATATCCTCAGATAAAAACTAGAAAGAAGCTTTCTGAGAGCTCCTTTGTGATGTGTGAATTCATCTCTCAGAGTTACAACCTTCTGTTTAATGAGAAATCTGCAAACACTTTTTTCGGGGAATCGGCACTGGTATATTCCAGAGCGCATTGGGGAATATGGGGAAAAAGGAAATATCCTCAGATAGAAACTAGAAAGAAGCTTTCTGAGAAACTACTTCGTGATGTGTGAATTCATCTTACAGAGTTACACCATCCTTTACATGGAGCTGTTTGGTTGTACTGTTTTTGGGGAATCTCAGAAGGGATATTTTTGATCCCTTTGAAGGCAATGGTGACAAAGGAAATGTCCTCAGGTAAAAATGAGAAAGAAGCTTTCTGAGAAGGTTCCTTGTGATGTGTGAATTCGTCTCACAGTGTTACACCTTTCTTCTCATGGAGCAGATTGCTAACACTGTTTTCATGGAATCTGCAATGGGATATTCGGGCGTGCACTGAGTCCTATGGTGTTAAAGGAAATATCCTCAGATAAAAACTAGAAAGAAGCTTTCTGAGAAACTGCTTAGTGATGTGTGAATTTGCCTCACAGAGTTACAAAGCTCTTTGCATTGAGCAGTTTGTGTACACTGCTTTCTTGGAATCTGCAATAGGATATTTCAGAGCACCTTGTAGGGTATGGTGACAAAGGAAATATCCTCATATAAAAACCAGAAAGAAGCTTTCTAAGAAACTGCTTTGTGATATGTTAGTTCATCTCAAAGAGTTACACAATTCTTTCAGGGAAAGTTTTGGTAACAGTGTTTTGGGGGAATCTGAGAAGGGATATTTTGGTCTCATTGAAGCCTATGGTGAGAAAGGAAATATCCTAAGATAAAAACTAGAAAGAAGCATTCTGAGAAAAGACTTTGTGACGTGTGAATTCATCTCAACGTGTTACACCTCTCTTTTCATGGAGCAGTTTGTTAACACTGTTTTCATGGAATCTGCAATAAGATAGTACAGAGCTCATTGAGGCCTATAGTGAAAAATGAAATATCCTCATATGAAAACTAGAATGAAGCTTTCTGAGAAACAGCTTTATGTTATGTTATTTCATGTCACAGAGGTACATGATCATTGTCATGTATGAGTTTGGTAGCAGTATCTTTGGGGAATCTCAGAAAGAGTGTTTTGGATCGCATTGAAGCCTATGGTGACAAAGGAAATATCCTCTGATAAATACTAGAAAGAATCTTTCTCAGAAAGTTCTTTGTGATGTTTGAATTCATCTCATGAGGTTAAACCTTTTCTCTCATGGACCAGTTTGATAACACTGTTTTCCCAGAATCTGCAATAGGATATTTGGGAGTGCATTGAACTCTATGGTGACAAAGCAACTATCCTCAGAAGAAAGCCAAAAAGAAACTTTTTGAGAAACGGCTTGCAGTGTGTGAATACATCTCACAGAATTACACCATTCTTTACATTGAGAAGTTTGCTGAATCTTTTTTCCTTTATTTTGCAATAGGATATTCGAGAGCACATTGAGCAATATGGTGAAAAAGGAAATATCCTCAGATATAAACAAGAAAGAAGTTTTCTGAGAAACTGCATTGTGATATGGGAATTCAATGCACAGAGTTACACATGTCTTTCCATGGAGCAGTTTGCCAACAGTATTTTCGTGGAATCTGCAAAGGGATATTTGTGAGCAAATAGAGGCAAATGGTGAAAAGGGAAGTATCCTCACACTAAAACTAGATAAGCTTTCTGAGAAACTCCTCTGTGATGTGTGAATTCATCTCACAGAGTTACACCTCTCTTTTCATGGAGCACTTTGTTATCACTCTTTTCATGGTATCTGCAATGGAATATATTTAAGAGTGCATTGAGGCCTATAGTGAAAAAGAAAATATCCTCATATAAAAATTAGAAAGAAGCTTTCAGAGAAACCGATTTGTGATGTGTTATTTCATCTCACAGAGTTACACGATCTTTTTCATGGACCAGTTTGGTAGCACTGATTTTGGGGAATCTGAGAAGGAATATTTTGGATTGCATTGAAGCCTGTGGTGACAAAGGAAATATCCTCAGATAAAAACCAAACAGAAGCCTTCGGTGAAACGGCTTTGTGATGCATACATTCACCTCACTGGGTTGCACCTTTTTTTTCACTGAAAAGTTTGCTAACACATTTTTCATTTCTTCTGCAATGGGATATTCGCGAGCGCATTGAGGAATATGGTGAAAAAGGAAATATCCTCAGATAAAAACTAGAAAGAAGTTTTGTGAGAAACTGCATTGTGATATGTGAATTCATCTCACAGAGTTACACCATTTTTATCCTGGAACAGTTTGGAAGCACTGTTTTTGGTGCATCCAAGAAGAGATATTTTTGATTTCATTGAAACCTACGGTGACTAAGGAAATACACTCAGGTAAAAACTAAAAAGGAAGCTTTCTGAGACAGTTATTTGTAATGTGTGAATTCATCTCACAGAATTACACCTTTATTTTCATGGAGCAGTTTGCAAACAGTGTTTTCATGGAATCTGCAAAGGGATATTTGTGAGCACTTTGAGCCCTTGGTGAAAAAGCAAATATCCTCAGATAAAAAGTAGAAAAAAACATTCTTACAAACTGCTTTGTGACAGCTGAATTCACCACACAGAGTTACACCTTTCTTTTCATTGAGCAGTTTGGTAGCAATTTTTTGGGAAATCTGCAAAGGGATTTTCTGGAGCTCATAGAGGCCGAAGGTGAAAAAGGAAATATCTTCAGATATAAACTGGAGAGAAGGTTTTTGAGAAACCATTTTGTGATATGTGTATTCATGTCATATTCACCTCATGGAGGTAAACCATTTTGTTGATTGAGCAGTTTTTCATCACTGTTTGTGTGGTGTGTGAGAAGCAATATTTGGGAGTGTATTGAGGCTGAAGGTGGAAAAGTGAATATGCACAGATAAAAACTAGAAAGGAGCTTTCTGAGAAATTTCTTTGTGATGGGTGAATTCATCTCCCAGAGGTGAAGCATTCTTTTCATTGAGCAGTTTGGTAACCCTGTTTTTGTGGTATGTACAGACGGATATTCAGAATGCAGGGAAGCCTATGATGAAAAAGGAAACACCCTCAGATCAAAACTAGAAAGAAGTTCTCTGAGAGATTGTTTTCTGATGGGTGAATTCATCTCACAGAGTTAAATCTTTCTTTTCATTGAGCAGTTTGTTAGCATTGCTTTGTGGAATATGCAAGGGATATTTGGGAGCAGATAGAGGCCAATGTTGAAAAAGGAAATATCTTCAGGTAAAAAAGGAAAAAGAGTTTGTGATAACTCCTTTGTGATGTGTGCATTCATCTCATAGAGGTAAAGCTTTCTGTTGAGAGAGCAGTTTGGCATCACTGTTTTTGTGCTGTCTGACAAGGGATAATTGGGAGTGCATGGGAGCCGATGGTAGAAAAGGAAATAACCAGTGATAAAAACTAGAAAGAAGCTTTCTGAGAAATTTATTTAGGATGTGTGAATTAATCACAAAGAATGACACGTTTATTTTCTTTGAGCAGTTTGGTAGCACTGTTTTTATGGAATCCACAAAGGGATATTCAGGACGTCCTAGAGGCCTATAGTGAGAAAGGAAATAACATCAGATGAAAATTGGAGAGAAGTTATTTGAGAAACGATTCTGTGATGTGTGTATTCATCTCATAGAGTTTTATCTTTTTTCTATTGAGTAGTTCATCCTCACTGTTTTTGTCGTATCTGTAAGGAGTTATTTGGGAGCACATTGAAGCCTATGGTGAAAAAGGAAATATCCTCAGATTTAAACTAGAAAAAAGCTTTCTGAGGAAGTTGTTTGTGATATGTGAATTCATTTCAGAAAGTTACACCTTTCTTTTCATGGAGCAGTTTGCTAACACTGTTTTTATGAAATCTGCAATGGGATATTCTGGAGTGCATTGAGGCCTATAGTGAAAAAGTAAATATCCTTATGTAAAAACTAGAAGGAAACTTTCTGGGAAACTGCTTTGGGATTTGTGAATTCATCTTTCAGAAATACACCACTCTTTTCACTGAGAAGTTTGATAACACTGTGTTCATGGAATCTGCAATAGGGTATTTAGGAACCCATTGAAGCCTATATTGACAAAGGAAATATCCCCAGATAAAACACAAAAAGTAGCTTTTGGTGAAACTGCTTTGTAATGTGTGAATTCATCTCACTGAGTAAAACCGTTCTTTTCATTGGGAAGCTTGCTCACATTTTTTTCGTTTAACCTGCAATGGGATATTCAGGAGGGTATTGAGGAATATGGTGAAAAAGGAATATCCTCAGATAAAAACTAGAAATAAGCATTCTAAGAAACTGCTTTGTGATATGAGAATTCATCTCACAGAATTACACTATTCTTTGTATTGAACAGTCTGCTTACACTGTTTTCTTGGAACCGGCAATCTGATATTTCTGAGTGCATTGAAGCTTATGTTGATGAAGTAAATATCCTCATATGAAAACCAGAAGGAAGCTTTCTGAGAAGATGCTTTCTCTTGTGTTAATTCATCTCACAAGCCTTCACAATTATTTTCATGGAACAGTTTGGTAGCACTGTTTTTGTTGCATCTGAGAAGGGATATTTTGGATCCCTTTGAAACCCATGGTGACAAAGGAAATATCCTCAGATAAAAACTAGAAAAACATTTCTGAGAAACTGCTTTGTGATGTGTGAATTCATCTCACAAAGTTACACTGTTCTTTCATTGAGCAGTTTGCTAACACTGTTTTCATGGAATCTGCAAGGGGATATTTCTGAGTGCTCTGAGGCCTATGGTGAATAAGGAAATATCCTAACACAAAAGCTAGAAATAAGTTTTCTGAGAAACTGCTTTGCCACGTGTGAATTCATCTCATGGAGATACACTGTTCTTTTCATTTACTAGTTTGCTAACACTCTTTTCTAAGATTCTGCAATGGGATATTTCTAAGCGAATTGAAACATATGGTGACAGTGGAAATATCCTCATATAAAAACTAGAAAGAAGCATGTTGAGAAACCACATTTTGATGTTTTAATTCATCTCACAGAGGTACACGATTGTTTTCATGGATCAGTTTGGTAGCACTGTTTTGGGGAATCTGAGATGGGATATTTTTGATTGCATTGAAGCCTAATGTGACAAAGGAATTATTCGCAGATAAAAACTAGAAAGAAGAATTCTGAGAAAGTTCTTCTTGATGTGTGAAATCATCTCCCAGACTTACACCTTTCTTTTCATGGAGCAGTTTGATAACACTTCTTTCGTGGAACCTGCAATAGGATATTTGCGAGGGCACTGAAGACTATGGTGACAAAGGAAATATCCTCAGATAAAAACCAAAAAGAAGCTTTCTGTGAAACTGTTTTATGATGTGCAAATTCACCTCACCAAGAAACACTGTTATTATCATTGAAAAGTTTGCTAACACTTTTGTCATTTAATCTTCAAAGGTACATTCAGGAGCACATTGAGGAATACAGTGAAAAAGGAAATATCCTCAGATAAAAACTAGAAAGAAGTTTTCTTAGAAACGCCTTTGTGATGTGTGCATTCACCTCATAGATCTAAACGTTTCTGTTGAGGAGCATTTTGGCATCACTGTTTTTGTGGTGTCTGAGAAGGGATATCTGAGAGTGCATTGAAATCCATGGTGGCAAAGGAAATATCCTCAGACAACAACCAACAAGAAGCTTTCTGAGAAACTGCTTTCTGATGTTTGAATTCATCTAACATATTTACAACTTGTTTTCCATGGATCCATTTGCTAACACTATTTTCATGGAATTTGCAAAAGTATATTCACAAATGCATTGAGACAAATGGTGAAAATGGTAATATCCTCAGACAAAAAATAGAAAAAATCTTTCTGACAAACTGTTTTGTGATTTGTGAATACATCTCACAGAGTTACAGGGTTCTTTTCATGGAGCAGTTTGGTAGCACAGTTTTTGGGGAATCTGAGAAGTGATAATTTGGATTGCATTGAAAGCTATGGTGACAAAGGAATATCCTCAGATAAAAACTAGAAAGAAGTTTTCTTAGAAACGCCTTTGTGATGTGTGCATTCACCTCATAGATCTAAACGTTTCTGTTGAGGGAGCATTTTGGCATCACTGTTTTTGTGGTGTCTGAGAAGGGATATCTGAGAGTGCATTGAAATCCATGGTGGCAAAGGAAATATCCTCAGACAACAACCAACAAGAAGCTTTCTGAGAAACTGCTTTCTGATGTTTGAATTCATCTAACATATTTACAACTTGTTTTCCATGGATCCATTTGCTAACACTATTTTCATGGAATTTGCAAAAGTATATTCACAAATGCATTGAGACAAATGGTGAAAATGGTAATATCCTCAGACAAAAAATAGAAAAAATCTTTCTGACAAACTGTTTTGTGATTTGTGAATACATCTCACAGAGTTACAGGGTTCTTTTCATGGAGCAGTTTGGTAGCACAGTTTTTGGGGAATCTGAGAAGTGATAATTTGGATTGCATTGAAAGCTATGGTGACAAAGGAAATATCCTCAGATAAAACCTAGAAGAAAACTTTATGATAAACTTCTTTGTAATGTGGGAATTCATCTCACAGAGTTACATCATTCTTTTCATTGAGAAGTTTGCTAACTCTTTTTTCGTCAAATCTAAGGTGGGATATTACAGAGCTCATTGAGTCCTATAGTGAAAAAGGAAATATCCTCAGATAAAAAGTAGAAAGAAGCTTTCTGAGAAAGCTTTGTGATGGGTGAATTCATCTCACAGAGTTACACCATTCTTTTCATGGAGTCGTTTTGTAGCACTGTTTTTGGGAAATCTCAGAAGAGATATTTTGTATCAGATTGAAAACTATGATGACAAAGGAAATATCATCAGATAAAAACTATAAGGAAGCTTTCTGAGAAAACTTCTTTGTGATTTGTGAGTTCATCTCACAGAGTTGCACCTTTCTTTTCATGGAGTAGTTTGCAAACAGTTTTTGAGAAATCTGCAAAGTGATGTATGGGAGTGCATTGAGGCCTGTGGGTAAAAGGAAATATTCTCAGATAAAAACTGGAAAGAAGCTTTCTGAGAAACTACTTTTGGATGGATGAATTCATCTCACTGAGATACACTGTTGTTTTCATTGACCAGTTTGATAACACTGTTTTCTTGGAATCTGAAATAGGATATTGGGGAGCACATTGAATTCTATGTTGACAAAGGAAGTATTCTCAGACAAAAACCAAAAGAAGTATTCCGAGAAACTGCTTTGTGATGTGTGAATTCATCTCACAGATATACACCTTTCTTTTCATGGAGCAGTTTGCTAACACTGTTTTCGTGGAATCTGCAAAGGGATATTCGTGAGCACATTGAGGCCTATGGTGAAAAAGGAAATATTCTCAGACAAAAACTAGAAAGAAGCTTTCTGAAAAACTCTTTGTGATGGGTGAATTCATCTCACAGAGATACACCTTCCTTTTAGTGGAGTGTTTTGCTAACACTATTTTCGTGGAATCTGCAGAGGGATATTTGCAGGCACATTGAGGCAATTGATGAAAAAGGAAATATCCACAAACAAAAACTGCAAAGAAGCTTTCTGAGAAACTACTTTGTGATTTGTGAACTCATCTCACAGAATTACATGATCCTTTTCAAGGAGCAGTTTGGTAGCACTATTTTTGAGGAACCTGAAAAGAATATTTTGGATCGCGTTGAAGCCTATGGTGACAAAGTAAATATCCTCAGCTAAAATCTAGAAAGAAACTTTCTGAGAAAATTCTTTGTGGTGCGGGAATGCATCTCACAGAGTTTTACCATTCTCTTCAAGGAGAAGATGGCTACCACTATCTTTGTGGAATCTGCATTGGGATATTCCAGAGAGCATTGAGGCCTATGGTGAAAAAGGAAATATCCCCAGATAAAAACTAGAAGGAAGCTTTCTGAGAAACTACTTTTGGATGTGTGAATTCATCTCACAGAGATACACTATTGTTTCATTGACCAGTTTGATAACAGTCTTTTCTTGGAATCTGAAATAGGATATTTGGGAGTGAATTGAAGCCTATGGTGACAAAGGAAATATCCTCAGATGAAAACCAAAATGTAGGTTTCTGATAAACTTCCTTGTGATGTGTGAATTCATCTCACAGATTTAAAACTTTCTTTTCATGGAGCAGTTTGCTAACACTGTTTTTGTGGTATCTGCAAAGGGATATTCACAAACACATTGAGGCCAGTGGTGAAAAAGAAAATATCCTCAGACAAAAAACTAGAAAGAAGCTTTCTGAAAAACTCTTTCTGATGGATGAATTCATCTCGCAGAGTTACACCTTTCTTTTCATTGACCAGTTTGGTAGCACTGTTTTTGGGGATCTGCAAAGGCATTTCCAGGAGCTCATAGAGGCCTATGGTGAAAAAGGAAATATCTGCAGATAAAACTGGAGAGAAGGTTTCTGAGAAACTGTTTTGTGATGTGTGTATTTACTTCATAGAGATAAACTATTTTGTTGATTCAGCAGTTTGGCATCACTGTTTTTGTGGTGTTTGAGAAGGGATATTTGGAAGCATATTGAGGCTGATGGTGGAAAAGTTAATATGCACAGATAAAAACTAGAAAGGGCATTCTGACAATATTTCTTTGGGATGGGTGAATTTATCTTCCAGAGGTAAACCATTCTTTTCATTGAATAATTTGGGAACCCTGTTTTTATTTAATCTGCAAAGGGATTTTTAGAGCACAGAGGAGCCTATGATGAAAAAGGAAATACCCTCAGATAAAAACTAGAAAGAAACTTTCTGAGAGACTGTTTTGTGATGGGTGCATTCATCTCACAGTGTTAAATCTTCTTTCATGGAGCACTTTGGTAACACTTTTTGTGGAATATGCAAAGAGATATTTGGGAGTAGAGACCAAGGTTGAAAAAGGAAATATCTTCAGGTGAAAACTGGAGAGGAACTTTTGATAAATCCTTTGTGATGTATGCATTCATCTCATAGAGGTAAAGTTTCCTTTTGAGAGAGCAGTTTCACGTCACTGTTTTTGTGGTATCTGAGAAGGGATATTTGGGAGCACATGGAAGCCTATGGTGGAAAAGGAAATATCTTTAGATAAAAACTATAAAGAAGCTTCCTGAGAAATTTCTTTTTGCTGGGTGAATTCATCACACAGAGGCACACCTTTGTTGTCTTTAAGTAGTTTGGTAACATCTGTTGTTATGGATTCTGCAAGGGGATATTTGGGAGCACATAGGGACCTAAGGTAAAAAACAAAAAAAAAAAAAAAAAAAACTATTCTATAGGTAAAAACTGGAGAGAAGCTTTCACAGAAAATCCTTCCCAATGTGTGAATTGATCTCATTTTGCTAAATGTTTCTGTTGAGGGAGGACTTTGGCATCACTGTTTTTGTGTTGTCTGAGAAGGGATATTGGGAGTGCATTGAAGCCTATGGAGACAAAGGAAATATCCTCAGACAAAAAACAAAAAGAAGCTTTCTGAGAACTGCTTTGTGATGTGTGAATTAATCTCACAGATTTTCACCTTTCTTTTCATGGAGCAGTTTGCTAACACTATTTTTGTGGAATCTGCAAAGGGATATTCATGAGCGCTTTGAAGCAAATGGTGAAAAAGGAAATATCCTAAGACAAAAACTAGAAAAATGCTTTCTGAGAAACTGCTTTGTGATTTGTGAATTCATATCACAGAGATACACCTTTCTTTTCATGGAGCAGTTTGGTAGCACTGTTTTAGGGGAATCTGAGAAGGCATATTTTGGAACGCATGGAAGCCTATGGTGACAAAGGAAATATCCTCAGATAAAATCTAGAAAGAAACTTTCTGAGAAACTTATGTGTGATGTGTGAATTATTCTCACAGAATAGCGCCTTTATGTTCATGGAGAAGTTTGCATACACTGTTTTGCTGGAATCTGAAAAGCGATATATGGGAGAGCATTGATACCTATGATGAAAAAGGAAATATCCTCAGATAAAAACTAGAAAGAAGCTTTCTGAGGAACTAATTTCAGATGTGTGAATTAATCTTGCAGAGATACACTGCAGTTTCCATTGAGCAGTTTGATAACACTGTTTTTGTGGAATCTGCAATAGGATATTTGGGAGGGTATTGAAGCCTATGGTGACAAAGGAAATATCCTCAGACAAAAACGAGAAAGAAGCTTTCTCATAAACTGCTTTGTGATATGTGAGTTCATCTCACAGATATACACGTTTCTATTTATGGAGCAGCTTCCAAACACTCTTTTCATGGAATCTCCGAAGTGATATTCGTGAGCACCTTGAGGCCTGTGGTGCAAAGGAAATAACCTCAGACAAAAACTAGAAAGAAGATTACTGAGAAACTGCTTTTTAATTTGTGAATTTATTCCACAGAGTTACATGATTCTTTTCATGGAGAAGATTAGTAGCACTGTTTTTGGGGAATCTGAGAAGGTAAATTTTGGATTGCATTGAAGCCTATGGTAACACAGAAATATCATCAGATAAAAACTAGGAAGAAGCTTTCTCAGAAAGTTATTTGTGACGTGTGAATTCATCTCACAGAGTTACATCTTTCTTTTCATGGAGCGTTTTTCTAACCGGTTTTTGTGGAATCTGCAAAGGGATATTGGGAACACTTTGAGGCCCACGGTGAAAAAGGAATTATCCTCAGATTAAAACCAGAAAGAAGCTTTCTGAGAAACTGCTTTGTGATGTCTGAATTTATCTCACAGAGTTACACTGTTCTTTTCATTGAGCAATTTGCTTACACTGTTTTCTTGGAATCTGCAATCTGATATTTTAGAGCGCATTGAAGCTTATGGTGATAAAGGAAATATCCTCATATAAAACTAGAAAGAAGCTTTCTAACAAACTGCTTTGTGTTGGGTGAATGCAACATACAGAGTTACACCTTTCTTTTCATTGAGCAGCTTGGTAACACTATTTTTGGGGAACCTGCAAAGGAATTTTTCGTAGCTCATAGAGGTCTATGGTGAAAAAGGAAATATCTTCAGATCAAAACTGGAGAGAACGTTTTCAAATAACTGTTTTGTGATATGTGTATTCACCTTATACAAATAAGCCATTTTGTTGATTGAGCAATTTGTTATCATTGTATTTGTGGTGTCTCAGAAGGGATATTTAGGAGCGCATTGTGGCTGATGGTGGAAAAGTAAACACCCACAGAAAAAGAACTAGGAAAGGGCTTTCAGAGAAATTTCTTTGTGATGAGTGAATTCATCAGTCATCGTTACACCTTTCTTTTCTTTGAGCAGTTTGTTAGCACTGTTTTTATGGAATCTGCAAAGGGATATTCGGGAGCTCCTAGAGGAATATGGTGAAAAAAGAAATAACTTCAGATTTAAACTTTGGAGAAGCTTTTCGAGAAGTAGTTGTGTTACGTCTATATTCATCACAGAATATAACGTTTTTGCTGATTGACAAGTTTGGCATCACTGTTTTTGTGGTATCTGAGAGGAGTTACTTGGGACCACTTTGAAGCCTATGGTGAAAAAGGTGAAAAAGGAAATATTCTCATATTTAAACTAGAAAGAAGCTTTCTGAGAATCTACTTTTGGATCAGTGAATTCATCTCACAGAGGTACACTGGTGTTTTCATTGAGCAGTTTGATGACACTTCTTTCAAGGGATCTTCAATAGTATATTTGGGAGTGCATTGAAGCCTATGGTGGCAAAGGAAATACCTTCAGATAAAAACCAAAAAGAAGCTTTCTGAGAAACTGCTTTATGATGTGTGAATTTATCTCACAGAGTTGCACTGCTCTTTTCATTGAGCAGTTTGCTAACACTGTTTTCTTTGAATCTGCAATGCGATATTTTGGAGTGCATTGAAGCTTAGCATGACAAAGAAAGTATCCTCATATAAAAATAGAAAGAAGCTTTCTGAGAAACTGCTTTGTGATGTTTTAATTCATCTCATAGAGCTACATGATCCCTTTCATGGATCAGTTTGTTAGCAGTGTTTTTGGGGAATCTGCGAAGGGATATTTTGGATCACATTGAAACCTATGGTGACAAAGGATATATCCTCAGATACAAACTAGAAAGAAGCTTTCTCACAAAGTTCTTTGTGATGTATGAATTTATCTCACAGTTACACCTTTCTCTTCATGGAGCAGTTTGCTAACACTGTTTTCATGCAATCTGCCATGGGATATTCCAGAGCGCATTGAGGTCTATAGTGTTAAAGGAAGTATCTTCAGATAAAAACTAGAAAGAAGGTTTCTGAGAAACTGCTTTGTGATGGGTGAATTCGTCTCAAAGGCTTACACCTTTCTTTTCATTCAGCCATTTCATAGTGCTGTTTTTGGGGAATCTGAAAAGGGATTTTTGGGAGCTCACAGAGGCCTATGGTGAAAAAGGAAATATCTGCAGATTAAAACTGGACAGAATGTTTTTGAGAAACTGTTTTTGTGATGCGTGTATTCACCTCATGGAGATAAACAATTTTGTTGATTGAGCAGTATGGTCTCACTGTTTTTGTTGAGTCTGAGAAGGGATATTTGGGAGCACATTGAGGTTGTTGGTGGAAAAGTAAATATGCACAGACAAAAACTGGAAAGGAGCTTTCTGAAAGTTTCTTTGTGATGGGTGATTTCATTTCCCAGAAGTAAACCATTCTATTCATTGAGTAGGTTAATAACCCAGTTTCTGTGCAATCTACAAAGTGATATTCAGAGTACAGAGAAGTCTATGGTGAAAAAGGAAATACCCTCAGATTAAAATTAGAAAGACGTTTTCTGTGAGACTGTTTTGTGATGGGTGAATTTATCTCACAGAGTGAAATCCTTATTTTAATTGAGCAGTTTGGTAACACCTTTTTTGGAATATAGAAAGGGATATTCAAGAGCGGATAGAGACCAATGTTGAAAGAAGTATCTTCAGGTTGAAACTGGAGAGAAAGTTTCTGATAACTCCTTTCTGATGCATGCATTCACCTCATAGAGGTAAAGCTTTCTGTTGGGAGAGCAGTTTGTAATAACTGTTTTTGTGGTGTCTGAGAAGGGATATTTGGGAGTGCATGGAAGCTAATAGTGGAAAAGGAAATATCCTGAGATAAAAACTAGAAAGAAACATTTTGAGGACTTTATTTGTGATGGGTGAATTCATCACACAGAGTTCCACCTTTATTTTCTTTGAGCAGCTTGACAGTACTGTTTTTATGGAATCTGAAAAGGGATATTCGGGAGCTCCTAGAGGCCTATGGTGAAAAAGGAAATAACATCAGATAAAAACTGGAGAGAAGCTTTCGAGAAACAGTTTTGTGATGTGTGTATTCATCTCATAGAGTTTAACCTTTTCGTTGATTGAGCAGTTCAGCAACACTGCTTTTGTGACAAAGGAAATATTCTTTGTTTAATCCTGAGATAAAACTAAAAGAAAGCTTTCTGAGAAATTTCATTGTGATGTGTGAGTTCGTCTCACAGAGGCACACCTTTATTTCCATGTAGTGATGTGCTAACAGTGTTTTTGTGCAATTTGCACAGGGATATTTTGGAGTGCTTTGAGGCCTATGGTGATAAAGGAAATATCCTCATATAAAAAATAGGAAGAAGCTTCCTGAGAAACTGCATTGTGATGGGTTAATTCATCTTATAGGGATACATGATTCTTTTCATGGAGCAGTTTGGTAGTGCTGTTTTGGGGGAATCTGAGAAGGGATATTTTGGATTGCATTGAAGCCTATGGTGACAAAGGATATCCCCTCAGGAAAAAAAAAAAAAAAAAATATATATATATATATAATATATATATATATATATATATATGTTTTCTGAGAAACTACTTTGTGGTTGTTAATTCATCTCACAGACTTACATGATTCTTTTCATGGAACAGTTTGGTAGCACTGTTTCTGGGGAGTCTGAGAAGGCATAATAGGGAATCATTGAAGCTTATGGTGACTAATGAAATGTCCTCAGATTAAAACTAGAAAGAAGTTTCTGAGAAATTTCTCTGTGATGTGTGAATTCATCTCACAGGGTTACACCATTTGTGTCATGGAGCAGTTTAGTAAAACTGTTTTGTGATATCTGCAAAGGGATATTCAGGAGTGCATTGATTCTTATGGTGATAAAAGAAATACCCTCAGATAAAAACTGGAAAAAAGCTTTCTGAGAAACTCATTTGTGATGTGTCAATTCATCTCACAGAGTAACACTGTTCTTTTCATTGCATAGTTTAATAACATTGTTTTCTTGGAATCTGCAATGGGATATTTCAGAGTGAATTGATGCTTACCTTGACAAATTATATAATATCACCTACAAACTAGAAAGAAGCTTTCTGAGAAACTGTTCAGTGACTTTTTAATTCATCACACAGAATTACAAGATTATTTTCATGTATCACTTTGCTAGCAGTGTTTTGGGGGAAACTGAGAAGGGATATTTTGAATTGCCTTGAAGCCAATGGTGACAAAGGAAATATCCTCAGATAAAAACTGGAAAGAAGTTTTCTGAAAAACCGCTTTGTGATGTGTTAATTCACCTCACAGACTTATATCTTTCTTTTCTTACAGCACGTTGCTATCGCTGTTTTCATGGATTCAGCAAAGGGATATTTGGGAGTGCTTTGAGGCCTGTAGTGAAAAAGGAAATATCCTCAGATACAAACAAAGAGAAGTTTTCTGAGAAACTGCTTTGTGATGTATTAATTCATCTCACAGGGTTACACGATTCCTTTCATGGAGCAGTTTGGTAGGATTGTTTTTTGGAAATCTGAGATGGAATATTTTGAATCACATTGAAGTCTATGGTAACAAAGGAAATATCCTCAGATAAAAACTGGAAAGAAGCATTGTGAGAAAGTTCCTTGTGACGTGTGAATTCATCTCACAGAGGTACACCTTTCCTTTCATGAAGCAGTGTGCTAACAGTGTTTTCGTGGATTCTGCAAAGGGATATTTTGGAGTGCTTTGAAGTCTATGGTGATAAAGGAAATATCCTCAAATAAAAACTAGAAAGTAGCTTTCTGAGAAACAGCTTTGTGTTGTGTGAATTCATCTCACAGAGTTATACTTCTGTTTTCACTGAGAAGTTTGATAACACTGTTTTCATGGAATCTGCAACAGTGTATTTCAGAGAATCTTGAAGCTTTTAGCGACAAAGGTAATATCGTCATAGAAAAACTAGAAAGAAGCTTTCTGAGGAACTACTTTGTTATGTGTCAATTCATCTAACAGAGCTTCACAACTCTTTTCATGGACCAGTTTGGAACCATTGTTTTTGGGGAATCTGAGAAGGAATATTTGGAATGCATTGAAGCCTATGGTGTCAAATAAAATATCCTGAGATAAAAACTAAAAGAAAGCTTTCTGAGAAATGTCTTTGTGATGTGTGAATTAATGTCACAGAGGTATACATTTCTTTTCATGTAGCGGTGTGTTAACAGTGTTTTTGTGCAATCCTCACAGGGATATTTTGGAGCACTTTGAGGCCTATGGTGATAAAGGAAATATCCTAAGATAAAAACTAGAAAGAAGCTTTTTGAGAAACAGCTTTGTGTTGTGTGAATTCATCTCACAGAGTTACACCATTGTTTTCATTGAGAAGTTTGATAACACTGTTTTCGTGGATTGTGCAATGAGATATTTCAGAGTGCATTAAAGCTATGATGACAAAGGAATATCCTCATATAAAAAGTAGAAAGAAGCTTTCTGAGAAACCGCTTTGTGATGTGTTAATTCATCTTACAGAATTACATGATTCTTTTCATGGAGCAGTTTGGTAGGACTGTTTTTCAGAAATCTGAGATGGAATATTTTGAATCACATTGAAGCCTATGGTAACAAAGGAAATATCCTCAGATAAAAACTGGAAAGAAGCATTGTGAGAAAGTTCCTTGTGATGGGTGAATTCATCTCACAGAGGTACACCTTTCCTTTCATGAAGCAGTGTGCTAACAGTGTTTTCGTGGATTCTGCAAAGGGATATTTTGGAGTGCTTTGAGGTCTATGGTGATAAAGGAAATATCCTCAAATAAAAACTAGGAAGCAGATTTCTGAGAAACAGCTTTGTGTTGTGTGAATTCATCTCACAGAGTTATACTTCTGTTTTCACTGAGAAGTTTGATAACACTGTTTTCATGGAATCTGCAACAGTATATTTCGGAGAGTCTTGAAGCTTTTGGCGACAAAGGTAATATCGTCATAGAAAAACTAGAAAGAAGCTTTCTGAGGAACTGCTTTGTTATGTGTCAATTCATCTAACAGAGCTTCACAGCTCTTTTCATGGACCAGTTTGGAACCATTGTTTTTGGGGAATCTGAGAAGGAATATTTGGATCGCATTGAAGCCTATGGTGTCAACGGAAATATCCTGAGATAAAAACTAAAAGAAAGCTTTCTGAGAAATGTCTTTTTGATGTGTGAATTAATGTCACAGAGGTACACATTTCATTTCATGTAGCGTTGTGTTAACAGAGTTTTTGTGCAATCCTCGCAGGGATATTTTGGAGGGCTTTGAGGCCTATGGTGATAAAGGAAATATCCTAAGATAAAAACTAGAAAGAAGCTTTTTGAGAAACAGCTTTGTGTTGTGTGAATTCATCTCACAGAGTTACACCATTCTTTTCATTGAGAAGTTTGATAACACTGTTTTCTTGGAATGTGCAATGGGATATTTCAGAGTGCATTAAAGCTTATGGTGACAAAGGAAATATCCTCATATAAAACCTAGAAAGAAGCTATCTGAGAAACTGCTTTGTGATGTGTTAATTCATCTCACAGAATTACATGATTCTTTTCATGGAGCAGTTTGGTAGCACTGTTTTTGGGGAATCTGAGAAGGCATAATAAAGATCGTATTGAAGCCTATGGTGACTACAGAAATACCCTCAGATAAAAACTAGAAAGAAGCTTTCTGAGAAAATCCTTTGTGATGTGTCAATTCATCTCACAGAGTTACACTGTTCTTTTCACTGAGCAGTTTGATAACACTGTTTTCGTGGAATCTGCAAAGGGATATTTGGGAGCACATTAATGCTTACCTTGACAAATTAAATAATATCATCTAAAAACTAGAAAGAAGCATTCTGAGGAACTTCTCTTTGACGTTTAATTCATTCCACAGAGTTACATGATTCATTTCATGGGTCAGCTTGCTAGCAGTGTTTTTGGGGAAACTGAGAAGGGATATTTTGGATCGCATTGAAACCTATGGTGACAAAGGAAATATCCTCAGATAAAAACTGGAAGGAAGCTTTCTGAAAAACCACTTTGTGATGTGTTAATTCAACTCACAGAGTTACACCTTTTCTGTCATGGAGCAGTTTCCTAACTCTCTTTTTGTGGAATCTGCAAAGGGATATTTGGGAGAACATTGAGTCTTATGGTGAAAAAGACATATCCTCTAATAAAAATCAGAAAGATTTCTGAGGAACTGCTTTCTGATGTGTAAATTCATCTCAAAGTGTTACACTCTTCTCTTCATGGAGCAACTTGCTAACACTGTTTTCTTCTAATCTCTAATGGGATATTTCAGAGATCATTGAATATTATGGTGACAAGGGAAATGTCCTCATATGAAAAACAGAAAGATGCTTTCTGAGAAACTCCTTTGTGATGTGTGAATTCATCTCACATATTTACAAATTTCTTTTCATGGAATAGTTTGCTACCACTGTTTTCATGGAATCTGCAAAGGGATATTCACAAGTGAATTGAGGCCTATTTTGAGAAAGGAAATATTCTCAGAAAAAAAGCTATAAAAAAGCTTTTTGAGAAACTGCTTTGTGATGTGTGAATTCATCTCACAGAGTTACATCAGTCTTGGCACTGAGTTGTTTGATAACACTGTTGTCATGGAATCTGCAATATAATATTTGGGAGTGTATTGAAGACTATGCTGACAAAAGATATATCCTCAAATAAAAACCAAAAAGAACTTTCTGAGAAACTGCTATGTAATGTGTGAATTCACCTCACAGATTTACACTGTTCTTTACATTGAGCAGTTTGCTTGGAATCAGCAATGGAATATTTCAGAGCACATTTAAAATTATGGTGACAAAGGAAATATACTCAGACAAAAATTTAAAAGAAGCTTTCTGAGAAACTGCTTTGTGATTTTTGAATTCATCTCAGAGAGTTCCACCTTTCTTTTCATGGAGTAGTTTGGTAGCACTTTTTTGGGGGAATCTGTGAAGGCATATTTTATATCGCATTGAAATCTATGTTGACAAAGGATGTATAATCAGATAAAAACTAGAAAGAGGCTTTCTCAGAAACTTCTTTGTGATGTGTGAATTCATCACACAGAGTTACATGATTCTTTTTGTGGAACAGTTTGGTAGCATTGTTTTTGGGGAATCTGAGAAGGGATATTTTGGATTGCATTGAAGCCCATGGTGACAAAGAAAATAATCTCATTTAAAAAGTAGAAAGAAGCTTTCTGAGAAAGTTCTTTGTGACGTGTAAATTCATCTCACAGAGTTACACCTTTCTTTTCATGGAGCAGTTTGCTAACAATGTTTTCATGGAATCTTCAAAGTGATATTTGGGAATGCATTGAGGCCTAGAGTGAAAAAGGAAATACCCTCATATAAAAACTAGAAAGAAGCTTTCGGAGCAACTGCTTTGCAAGGTGTAAATTCATCTCACAGTGTTATACCATTCATTTCATTGAGCAGTTTGATAACACTGTTTTGGTGGAAATTGCAATAGGATAATTGGAGTGCATTGAAGCCTATGGTGACAAAGGAAATATCCTCAGATTAAAACAAAAAGAAACTTTCTGAGAAACTGCTTAGTGATGTGTGAATTCAACTCACAGAGTTACACCTTGTTTTTCATGGAGCAGTTTGCTGACACTGTTTTCGAGGAATCTCCAAAGGGATATTTTGGAGAGCATAGAGACCTATGGTGAAAAAGAAAATATCCTCAAAGAAAAACTAGAAAGAAGCTTTCTTAGAAACCACTTTGTGGTTTGTGAATTCATCTCAAAGAATTACATGATTCTTTTCATGGCACAGTTTGGTAGCACTGTTTTTGGGTAATCTTTGAAGGGATATTTTGGATTGCATTGAAGTCTATGGTGACAAATATCCTCAGATAAAACTAGAAAGAAGTTTTGTGAGAAACTTCTTTGTTATGTGTGAATTAATCTCACAGTGTTGCAACTTTCTTTTCCTGGAGCAGTTTGCTAACACTGTTTTCATGGACTTTGCAAAATGATATTTTGGAGCACATTGAGGTCTATAGTTACAAAGGAAATATATTCAGATCAAAAATACAAAGAAGCTTTCTGAAAAACTGAGTTGTGATATTTGAATTCATCTCAAAGATGACACCATTCTTTGCATTTAGCAGTTTGATTACACTATTTTTGAGGAATCTGCAATTGTGAGCACATTGAAACCTACGGTGAAAAGAAAATCCTCAGATAAACCTAAAAGAAGCTTTCTGAGAAACTGCTTTGTGATATGTGAATTCATCTCACAGAGTTACACTGTTCTTTTCCTTGAGCAGTTTGACAGCATGATTTTTTTGTAATCCACAATGGGATATTTTGCAACAAAATGAAGCTTATGGTGACAAACGAAATATACTCAAACAAAAACTACAAGGAAACTTTCTGAGAAATTCCTTTCTGATTTCTGAATTCAACTGTCAGAATAATACCTTTCTTTTCATGGAACAGTTTGCTAACACTGGTTTCGTGGAATCTGCAAAGGGATATTTGGGAGTGCATGGTGGTCCATAGTTAAAAAAGAAATATCCTCATATAAAATCTAGAATGAACTTTCTGAGAAACTGCTTTGTGATTTGTGAATTCATCTCACAGAGGTACATGACACTTTTCATGGAGAAGTTTGGGAGCACTGTTTTGGGGAATCTGAGAAGTGATATTTTGGATCACGTTGAAAGCTATGGTGACACAGGAAATATCTCCTATAAAAACTAGAAAGAAGCTTTTGGAGAAAGTTCTCTTTGTTGTGTGAATTTGGCTCACATAATTACACCTTTCTTTTCACTGGGCAGTTAGCTAACACGGTTTTCGTGGAATGTGCAACTGGATATTTGGGTGTGCATTGAGGACCATAGTGAGAAAAGAAATATCCTCAGATAAAAACTAGAAAGAAGCTTTCCGAGAAACTGCTTGGTGATGTGTGATTTCATCTCAGAGTTACACCATTCTTTTCATTTAGCAGTTTGATAACACTGTTTTGGTGGACACTGCAATAGGATATTTGGGAGCACATTGGTGAATATGGTGACAATGGAAATATGCCAGGTAAAAACCAAAAAGAAACTCTCTGAGAAGCTGATTTGTGTTGCCTGAATTCATCTCACAGAGTTAAGCTGTTCTTTTCTATGAGCAGTTTGATAACACTCCATTCCTGGAATCTGCAATGGGATATTTTGGAGCACATTTAAGCTTATGGTGACAAAGGAAATATCCTCAGACAAAACCTAGAAAGAATCTTTCTGAAAAACCGCTTTTGGATGTGTTCATTCATCTCGTAGGGTTACATGATTCTTTTCATGGATCATTTTGGTAGCACTATTTTTGGATAATCTGAAAAGGGATATTTTGGATGGCATTGAAGTCAATGGTGACAGGAAATATCCAAATGAAAACTAGAAAGAAGCTTTCTGAGAAAATTCTTTGTGATGTGTGAATTCATCTCACAGAGTTACACCTTTCTCTTCATGGAGCAGTTACCTTTCATGGTTTTCATGGAATCTGCAAAGGGATATTTGGGAGTGCATTAAGGCCTATGGTGGAAAAGGAATTATGCTCAGATAAAAATTGGAAAGAAGCTTTCTGAGAAACTACTTTCTGATATGTAAGTTCATCTCACAGAGTTACACCTTTCTTTTCATTGTGCATTTTGCTAACACTGTTTTCTTGAAATCTGCAATGTGATATTTCATATCACATTGAAGCTTGTGGTGCCAAAGGAAATATCCTTAGACAAAAACTAGAAAGAATCTTTCTGAGAAACTCCTTTGAGATTTCTGAATTCATCTCACAGAGTTAAATGATCCTTTCCATGGAACAGCTTGGTAGCACTGATTTTGGGGAATCCGAGAAGGGATATTTGGATTGCATTGATGCCTATTGTGACAAGGAAAATATCCTCACATAAAAACTAGAAAGAAGTTTTATGAGAAACTGCTTTGTTATGTGCGAATTCATCCAACAGAGTTGCCCTTTCTTCTCATTCAGCAGTTTAGTTGCACTGTTTTTGGGGAATCTGAAAAGGGAGTTTTGAGACCTCATAGAGGCCTATGGTGAAAAAGGAAATATATTCAGTTAAAATCTGGACAGAATGCTGTTGAGAAGTTGTTTTGTGATGTGTGTATTCACCTCATAGAAATAAACCATTTTTTAAATTTAGCAGATTCGCATCACTGTTTTTGTGGTGTTTCAGTAGGAATATTTGGGAGTGCATTGAGTCTGTTGGTGGAAAAGAAAACATCCACATATAAAAACTAGAGAGGAGCTTTCTGAGAAATTTATTTGTGATGGATGAATTCATCTCCCAGAGTTAAAACATTCTTTTCATTGAGCAGTTTGGTAAGCCTGTTGTTGTGGAATCTACAAAGGGATATTTAGAGTGCAGAGAAGCCTATGGTGAGAAAGGAAATACCCTCAGATAAAAACTAGAAAGAAACTTTCTGAGAGACTGTTTTGTGATGGGTGAGTTCATCTCACAGAGTTCAATCATTCTTCTCATTGAGTAATTTGGTAATGCTGTTTTTGTGAAATATGCAAAGGGATATTCAGGAGAGAATATAGGCCAAAGTTGAAAAAAGAATTATCTTCCGGTAAAAACTGGAGTGAAAGTTTCTGATAACTCCATTGTGATGTGTACATTCATCTCCTAGAGGTAAAGCTTTCTGTTGAGAGAGCAGTTTGGCATCACTGTTGTTGTGGTGTCTAAAAAGGGATATTTGGGAGTGCATGGAAGCCGACGATGAAAAAGGAAATATCCTGAGATAAAAACTAGAAGGTAGCTTTCTAAGAAATATCTTTGTAATGGGTGAATTCATCACACAGAGTTACACGATTCTTTTCAAGAATCAGTTTGTTAGTACTGTTTTTGGAGAATCTGAGAAAGGATAATTTGGATTTCATTGAAGTGTATGGTGACATAGGGAATATCCTCAGATAAAAACTAGAAAGAAAGTTTCTGAGAAAGTTCTTTGTGATGTGTGAATTCATCTCCCAGAGTTATACCTTCCTTTTCATGGAACACTTTGCTAACACTGGTTTCATGTAATCGGCAAAGAGATATTTGGGAGCACATGGTGGTCCATAGTAAAAAAGAAATATCCTCAGGTAAAAACTAGCTTGAAGCTTTGTGATAAACTGCTTTGTGATTTGTGAATCCATCTCACAGAGGTACACGGTACTTTTTATGCAGTAGTTTGGTAGCCCTGTTTTTGGGGAATCTGAGAAGCTATATTTTGGATCGCTTTGAAATCTATGGTGACAAAGGAAATATCCTCCTATAAAAACTAGAAGGAAGCTTTCTGAGAAACCACTTTGAGATATGTTAATTAATCTCACAGTGTGACACGATTCTTTTCATGGATCAGTCTGTTAGCACTGTTTTTGGGGATTCTGAGAAAGGATATTTTGGATTGCATAGAAGCGTATGGTGACAGGAAATTTCCTCAGATAAAAAGTAGAAAGAAGGTTTCTGACAAAGTTCTTTTTGGTGTGTGAATTCATCTCACAGAGTTACAAATTACTTTTCATGGAGGAGTTTGCTAACACTGCTTTCATCGAATCTGCAAGGGATATTTTTGAGCGTTATGATATCTGTAGTGAAAAAGGAAATATCCTCAGAGAAAAACTAGAAAGAAGCTTTCTGAGAAACTACTTTGTGAGGTCTCAACTAATCTCACAGAGTTACACTGTTCTTTTAAAGGAGCATTTGCTAACACTGTTTTCAAGGACTCTGAAATGGGATATTTCTGAGCGCATTGAAGACTATGGAGACACAGGAAATACTGTCATAGAATAACCAAGAAGAAGCTTTGTGAGAAACCACGTTTTGATGTGGGAATTCACCTCACAACGTTACATTGTTCCTTTCATTCAGCAGTTTCCTACCACTCTTTTCTTGGAATCTACAATGGAATATTTCATAGCGCATTGAAACTGTGATGAGAAAGGAAATATCCTCACATAAGAACTAGAAAGAAGCTTTCTGAGAAACTGCTTTGTGACAAGTTAATTCATCTCACACAGTTACACGATTCTTTTCAAGGAGCAGTATGGTAGAACTGTTTTTGGGGAATTTGAGAGGGGATATTTGGGATCACATAAAAGCCTATGGAGACAAATGAAATATCCTCAGATTAAAACTAGATAGAAGCTTTCTGAGAAAGTTCTTTGTGATGTGTGATTTTATCGCACAGAGGTATATCTTTCCTTTCATGGAGCAGTTTGTGCACACTGTATTCGTGGAATCTGCAAAGAGATATTTGGAGTGCTTTGAGTCCCTTGTTGACAAAGGAAAGATTCTCATACAAAAACAGAAAGAAACTTTATGAGAAACTGCTTTGTGATGCATGAATTCATCTCATAGAATTACACCATTCTTTTCCTTGAGCAGTTTGCTAACACTGTTTTCATGGAATCTGCACAGGGATATTTGTGACTGCAGTGATACCTATAGTGGAAAAGAGAGTATACTCAGATAAAAACTAGAAAGAAGATGTCTGAGAAACTGCTTTGTGATGTGTGAATCTATCTTACAGATTTACACCATTCCTTTTAATGAGCAGGAGGTTCATAACATTTTTTTTTTTCGTGGAATCTGCAATAATATGTTTGGGGGTGTGTTGAAGCCTATGGTGAGAAAGGAAATAGCCTCAGAAGAAAAGCAAAAAGAAGCTTTCTGAGAAACTGCTAAGTGACATATGAATTCATCTCACAGATTTATACCTGTCTTTCCATGGAGCAGTTTTTTAGTCCTGTTTTTTGGCAACCTGAAAAGGTATATATTGGATTGTATTGAAGCCTATGATGACAAAGGAAGTATCCTCAGATAAAAACTAGAAAGGAACTTTCTGAGAAAGCTCTTAGTGACGTGTGAATTCATTCACAGTGTTACACTGTACTTTTCATTGAGCAGTTTGTTAACAGTGTTTTCATGGAATCTGCAAAGGGATGTTTGGGAGCCCATTGAGGCCTATGGAAAAAAGGAAACATCATCAGATAAAAATTAGAAAGAAGCTTTCTGAGAAATCACTTTTGGATGTGAGAATTCACCTCACAGAGTTACAAAGCTCTTTTCCCCGAGAAGTTTGCTAACACTGTTTTTTTGGAATGTGCAATGGGATATTTCAGAGCCCAGTGAAGCTTTTGGTGGTGAAGGAAATACCCTCATAGCAAAACTACAAAGAAGCATTCTGAGAAATCGCATTGTGATGTGTTAATTCACCACACAGAGTTACACGATTATTTTTCATGGATCAGTTTGGTAGCAATGTTCTTGGGGAATCTCTGAAGGAATATTTTGGATCACATTGAAACCTAAGGTGACAAAGGAAAAACCTCAGATAAAAACTAGAAAGAAGCTTTCTGAGAAATTTCTTTGTGATGTGTGAATTAATCTCAGAGATACACGTTTCTTTTCATGTAGCAGTTTACTAACACTGGTTTTGTGGAATCTGCAAAGAGATATTTGAGAGCACATTGAAGCCAATGGTAACAAATTAAATATCCTCATAGAAAAACCAGAAAGAAGCTTTCTTAAAAACTGCTTCGTGATGTGTGATTTCATCTCACGAAGTTACACTATACTTTTCATAGAGTAGTTTGCAATCTCTGTTTTCTTAGAATCTGCCATGGGATAATTTGGAGTGCAATGAAGTTTAGGGTGACAAAGAAAACATCCTGAGACAAAAACTAGAAAACGCTATCTTAGAAATGGCTTTGTGACTTGTGAATTCATCTCACAGAGTTACACAATTCTTTTAATGGAGAAGTTTTGTTGAACTCTTTCTGAGGAATCTGAGAAGGGATATTTTGGATTGCTTTGAAGCCTATGGTGACAAAGGAAATATCCTCATATAAAAACTACAAAGAATCTATCTGAGAAACTGCTTTGAGATGTGCTAATTAACCACACAGCATTACACGATTCTTTTCATTGATCAGTCTGTTAGCACTGCTCTTCGAAAATCTGAGAAAAGATATTGTGGATCGCGTTGAAGAACACGGTGACAATGGAAATATCCTCAGATAAAAAACAGAAAGAAGCATTCTGAGAAAGTTCTTTGCAATGTGTGAATTCATCTCACTGAGTTAAACCTTACTCTTCATGGAGCAGTTTGCTAACACTGTTTTCGTGGAAACTGCAAAGCCATAATTGGGAACACATTGAGGCCCATAGTGAAAAAAGAAATATCATCAGATAAATATTAGAAAGCAGCTTTCTGATAAACTGCTTTGTGATGTGTGAATTCTTCTCACAGAGTTACATTGATCTTTTCATTGAACATTTTGATAACACTGGTTTTGTGGATTCTGCCATAGGATATTTTTTAGTGCATTGAAGCCAACGGTGACAAAGGAAATATCTTTAGATAAAAACGAAAAAGAAGCTTTCTGAGAAACTGTTTTTTGATGTGTGAATTAATCTTACAGAATTATACCACTCCTTTCATGGAGCAGTTTGCTAGCACTGTTTTTAGAGGATCTGCTATAGGGTATTTAGGAGCTCATTGAAGCCAATAGTGACAATGGACATATCCTCATAGATAAACCAAAAGGCAGCTCTCTGAGAAACGGCTTATGTTGAGAAAGGAAATATTCTCAAAAAAAAAAAAAAAAAAACGAGAAAGAAACTGTCTGAGACATCTCTTTGTTGTTTGTGAATTCATCTCACATTGTTAAACCTTTTATTTCATGGAACATTATTTTAACACTGTTTTCATGGAATCTGCAAAGGCATATTTAGGAGTGCATTGAGTGGTATAGTTAAAAGGGAAAAATCCTCATTTAAAAAAGAGAAAGAAGTTTTCTGAGAAACTTCTTTGTGATGTGTGAATTCACCTCACAGAGTTACACTGTTCTTTTCATTGAGTGATTTAATAACACTGTTTTCATGGAATCTGCCAAATTATATTTGGGAATGCATTGAAGCCTAGGGTGACAAACGAAATATCCTCAGATAAAAATCAAAAAGAAACTTTCTGAGAAACTGCTTGCTGATGGGTGAATTCATCTCACAGAATTAGACTGATCATTCACTGAGCAGTTTGTGAACATCATTTTCTTGGAATCTGCAAGGGGATATTTTGGAGCACATTGAAGCTTATGGTGACAAAGCAATTATCCTCATACAAAAACAGAAACAAGCTTTCTGAGAAACAGTTTTGTGATGTGTTAATTCATCTCGCAGATTTACACCATTCTTTTCATGGAGCACTTTGGTTGCACTGCTTTTGGGAAATCTGAGAAGGGATATTTTGGATCACACTGAAGCCTACAGTGACAAAGGAATTATCCCCAGAAAAAAACCAAGAAGACGCTTTGTGAGAAACTGCTTTGTGACTTGTGAATTCATCTCACAGACTTACACATCTTTTTCATGAATCAGTTTGATAGCACTGTTTTTTGGGGGTCTGGGAAGGGATATTGTGGATCACATACAAGCCTATGGTGAGAAAGGAAATATCATCAGATAAAAATTGGAAAGAATAATTCTGAGAAACTTCTTTGTGATAGGAGAATTCATGTCACCGAGTTGCAGCTTTCTTTTTGTGGAGGAGTTTCCTAATACTCCTTTCGTGGAGTCTGCAAAAGGATATTTGTGAGCACATTGAGTCCCATGGTTAAAAAGGACATATACTCAGATGAAAACTAGAAAGAAGTTTTGTGAGAAACTTCTTTGTGTTGTGTGAGTTCATCACACAGTGTAACACTGTTCTTTTTTGGGAGCAGTTTACTAACACTGTTTTCTTGGAATCTGTAACGGGATATTTCAGAGTGCATTGAATCTTATGGTGACAAGGGAAATATCCTCCTAGAAAAACTAGAAGGAAGGTTTCTGAGAAACTGCTTTGTGATTGTGAATTCACTTCACAGACTTACACGATTCTTTTCATGGAATAGTTCGGTAGTACTGTTTTTTGGGAATCTGAGAAGGGATATTTTGGGCTGCATTGAAGCCTATGGTGACAAAGGAAATATCCTCAGATAAAAATTAGAAAGAAGCTGTCTGGGAAAGTTCTTTGTGATATTTGAATTCATCTCACAGAGTTACACCTTTCTTTTCATGGAGCAGATTTCTAACACTGTTTTTGTGGAATCTGCAAAGGGATATTTGGGAGCGCATTGAGGCGTACAGTGAAAAGGGAAATATCCTCATATAGAAACGAGAAAGAAGTTTTCTGAGAAACTACTTTGTGAGGTGTGAATTCATCTCCCAGAGTTACACTGTTCTTTTCTTTGAGAAGTTTGATAACACTGTTTTCATGGAATCTGCCATATTATATTTGGGAGTGCATTGAAGGCTATGCTGACAAAAAAAAATCCTCAGATAAAACCAAAAAGGATCTTTCTGAGAAACTTCTTTGTGATGTTACTATCCTCATAGAAAACTAGAAAGATGCTTTCTTAGAACCTGATTTGTGATGTGTTAATTCATCTCACAAAGTTAACCTATTCTTTTCATGGATCAGTTTGGTAACACAGTTTGGGAATCAGAGAAGGGACATTTTGGATTGCATTGAAGCCTATGATGGCAAAGGAAACACCCTCAGATAAAAACTAGAAAGAAGCTTTCTGAGAAACTGCTTTGTGATTTCAGAATTCATCTCACAGAGTTACAGGATTATTTTCATGGAGCAGTTTGGTAGTACTGTTTTTATGGAATCTGCAATGGGATATTTTTGAACGCATTGTGGCTTACTGTGACAAAGGATATATCCTCATATAAAAACTAGAAAGAAGCCTTTTGAGAAACTGCTTTGTGATATGTTAATTCATCTCACAGAGTTACACGATTCTTTCCATGGAGCAGTTTGGTAGCACTGCTTTGTGGAAACTGAGAAGGGATATTTTGCATCACGTTGAAGCCTATAATCACAAAGCAAATATCCTCAGATAAAAACTAGAAAGAAGCGGTCTGAGGAAGTTCTTTTTGATGTGTGAATTCATCTCACAGTATTACACCTTTCTTTTCATGGAACAGTTTGCCAACAGTTTTCGTGGAATCTACAAAGGGATATTTGGAACAACAATGAAGCCTGTTGGGAAAAAGGAAATATCCTCAGAAAAAAACCAGAAAGAAGTTATCTGAGAAACTGCTTTGTGATGTGTAAATTCATCTCACAGATTTACACCATTCTTTACATTGAGTAGTGTTTTAACAATGTTTCCATGTAATTTGCAGTAGGATACTTTGGAGCGCATTGAAGCCTACGGTGACAAAGGAAATATCCTCAGATTAAAACTAAAAAGAAGCTTTCTGAGAAACTGCTTTGTGATTTGTGAATTCATCTCACAGAGTTACAGGTTTCTTTTCATGGGACAGTTTGCTAGCACTGTTTTTATGGAATCTGCAGTGGGATATTCGGGAACTCCTAGCGGCCTCTGATGAAAATGGAAATAACTTCAGATAAAAACTGAAAAGAAACTTTTCCAGAAACTGTTTTGTAGTGTTTGTATTCATCTGAAAGAGTTTAAACTTCTCTTTGATCGAACACTTTGGCATCACTGTTTTTATGGTGTCTGAGAGGAGATATTTGGGAGTACTGGAAGCCTATGGTGAGAAAGGAATTATCCCCAGATTTGAACTAGAAAGAAGCTTTCGTAGAAACTGTTTTGTGCTTGGTGAATTCATCTCACAGACTTACACCTTTCTTTTATTTAGCAGTTTGGTAAAGCTGTTTTTGTTGAATCAGCAAAAAGATGTTCAGGAGCACAAACAGTTCAATGGCAAAAAAAGGAATATCTCCAGGTAAAAACTGGAGAGAAGCTTTCTGAGAAACTCCCTTGTAATGTGTGCATTCATCTCATAGAGCTAAATGTTTCTGCTGAGGGAGAACTTTGGCATCACAGTTCTGATGATGTCGGAGAAGGAATATTTGGAAGCACATTGAAGCCTATGGTGGAAAAGGAAATATTCTCATATAAAAATTAGAGAGAAGCCTTCTGAGAAACGGCTTTGTGATTTATTAATTCATCTCACAGAGTTACACGACACATTCCATAGAGTAGTTTGTCAGCACTGTTTTTGGGGAGTCTGAGAAGGAATATTTTGGATTGCATTGAAGCCTATGGTGACAAAGGAAATATCCTCAGATAAAAACTAGAAAGAAGCTTTCTGAGAAAATTCTTTGTGGTATGTGAAATCATCTCACAGACTTACACCTTTCTTTTCATGTAGCAGTTTGCTAACACTGTTTTCATGGAATCTGCAAGGGATACTTGGGACAACATTGAAACCTGTGGTGAAAAAGGAAATATCCTCAGATAAAAACCAGAAAGAATCTTTCAGTGACACTGCTTTGTGATGTGTGAGTACACCTCACAGTGTTACACTGTTCTTTTCATTGAGCAGTTTGCTAACACGGTCTTCTGACAATCAGCAATGGGATATTTTGGAGCACATTGAAGCTTATGATGACATATTAATTACCCTCATAGAAAAAGTAGAAAGATGCTTTCTGAGAAACTGCTTTGTGATGTGTTTATTCTTCTCACACAGTTACACGATTCCTTTCATGGATCAGTTTGGTAGCACTGTTTTTTGGGAACCTGAAAAGGGATATTTTGGATCACATTGAAGCCTATGATGACATAGGAAATATTCTCAGATAAAAACTAGAAAGAAACTTTCTGAAAATGTTCTTTGTGATATGTGAATTCATCTCACAGATTTACACTGTTCTTTTCAATGAGAAGTTTGATAGCACTGTTTTCGTGGACTCTGCATTAGGATATTTGTTTGCACATTGAAGCCTATGGTGACAAAGGAAATATACTCAGATAAAAAGTAGAAGGAAGCTTTCTAAGAAACTGCTTTGTGATGTGTGAATTCATCTCACAGAGTGACACTGTTCTTCTCATTGAACAGTTTGCTGAAACTGTTTTCTTGGAATGTGCAATGGGATATTTTGGAGCACATTGAAGATTATGGTGATGAAGGAAATATCCTGAGATAAAAACCAGAAAGAAGCTCTCTGAGAAAGTTCTTATGTTGTGTGATTTCATCTCATAGAGTTACACCTTTCTTTTCATGGAGCGGTTTGCTAGCACTGTTTTTGTGAAATCTGCAAAGGAATATATGGGAGTGCATTGAGGCCTATGGTAAAAAGTAAATATTCTCAGATTAAAACTAGAAAGAAACTTTCTGAGATATTTATTTGTGATTTTTGAACTCAACTCACGGAAGTTGATCTTCTTTTCTGGGAGTAGTTTGCTAACACTGTTTTCATGGAATCTGCAAAGGGATATTTGGGAGTGCATTGAAGCCTATATTGGAAAAGGAAATGTCCTCAGATAAAAATCAAAAAGAAGCTTTCTGAGAAACTGCTTTGTGATGTGTGAGTTCGGCCAGGCAAGGTGGCTCAAGACTGTAATCCCAGCACTTTGGGAGGCTGAGACGGTCGGATCACGAGGTCAGGAGATTGAGACCATCCTGGCTAACCTGATGAAACCTCGTCTCTACTAAAAAATAAAAAAAACTAGCTGTGTGAGGTGGCGGGTGCCTGTGGTCCCAGCTACTCGGGAAGCTGAGGCAGGGGAATGGCTTGAACTTGGGAGGCGGAGCTTGTAGTGAGCTGAGATCCGGCCACTGCACTCCAGCCTGGGTGACAGAGTGAGACTCCGTCTCAAAAAAAAAAAAAAGGATATATGAGTTCACCTTACAGAGTTACATTGTTCTTTTCATTGACCACTTTGCTAAAACTCTTTTCTTGGATTCTACAACGGGACATTTCCGAGTACATTGAAGCTTATGGTGACAAATTAAGTATCCTCATATAAAAACTAGAAAGAAGCATACTGAGAAACCACTTTTTGATGTGTTAATTTATCTCACAGCATTACACCATTCTTTTCATGGTTCAGCTTGGTAGCACTGTCTTTGTGGAATCTGAGAAGGAATAGTTTTGATCACCTTGAACTCTATGGTGACAAAGGAAATATCCTCAGATAAAAACTAGAAAGAAGTTTTCTGAGAAAGTTTTTGGTGAAGTGTGAATTCATCTCACAGAGTTACACCTTTCTTTTCATTAAGGAGTTTGCTAATGCTGTATTCATGGAATCTGCAAAGGGATATTTGGGAGCGCATTGAGGCCTAGGAAATACCCTCAGATAAAAATTAGAAAGAAGCTTTCCAAGAAACTACTTCATGATGTTTGAATTCATACTCACAGAGTTACACCATTCTTTTCATGGAGCAGTTTGGTAGCACTGTTTTGGGGAATCAGAGAAGGGATATTTGGACTGCTTTGAAGCCTAGGGTGACAAAGGAAATAATCTCAGATAAAAACTGGAAAGAAGCTTTCTGAGAAAGTTCTTTTTGATGTGTGAAATCATCTCACAAAGTCACACCTTTCTTTTCATGGAGCTGTTTGATAATACTCTTTTCATGAAATCTGCAATAGGATATTTGGGAGCAAATTGAAGCCTATGATGACAAAGGAAATATCCTCAGATAAAAATTAGAAAGAAGCTTTCTGAAAAACAGCTTTGTGATATGTGAATTAATCTCACTGAATTATATCATTCTATTCGTGGAGCAGTTTGGTAGCATTGCTTTGGGGAATCTGAGAAGGCATATTTTGGATTGTATTGAAGCGTAGAGTAACAAAGGAAATATCCTCAGAGAAAAAACAGAAATAGGCTTTCTGAGAAACTTCTTTGTTATGTGAGAATTTATCTCACAGAGTTACAGGATTCTTTAAATGGAGGATTTTGCTAACACTGTTTTCCTCCAATCTGCAAGGGATATTCATGAGTGCATTGAGGCCTATGGTGATAAAGGAAATATCCTCAGACAAAAACTAGAAAGAAGTTTTCTGAGAAACTGTGCTGTAATGTGTGAAATCAACTCACAGAGTTACACCGTTCTTTTCTAAGAGCAGTTTGATAACACTGTTTTCGTGGAATCTGCAGTAGGATATTTGGGAGTGCATTGAAGTCTATGGTGACAAAGGAAGTATCCTCAGATAAAGCCAAAAAGAACCTTTCTGTGAAACGGCTTTTGTGATGTGTGAATTCACCTCATAGAGTTACACTCTTCTTTCATTGGGAAGTTTGCTAACAATTTTTTCGATTATCCTGTAATGGGATATTCTAGAGTGACTTGAGTACTATGGTGAAAATGGTAATATCCTCAGATAAAACTAGAAAGGTTTGTGGGAAACAGCATTGTGATGTGAATTCATTTCACAGAGTTACACCTTTCTTTCCATGGAGCAGTTTGCTAACTCTCTTTTAATGGAATCTGCAAAGGGATATTTAGGAGTGCACTGAAGCCTACAGTGAAAAAGTATATATCCTCAATTAAAAGGTAGGAAATAAAGTCCCACCATTCTTTCATTGAGCAGTTTGCTAACACCATTTTCTTGGAATCTGCTATGGAATATTTCTGAGTGCTTTGAGTCTTATGGTGACAAAGAAAAATACTCAAACATAAACCAGAAAGAACCATTCTGAGAAACTGCCTTGTGATCTGTGAATTCATCTCACAGATTTACACCTTTCTTTTCATGGAGCCATTTGCTAAGACTGTTTCCATGGAATCTGCAAAGAGATATTCACTACCACCTTGAAGCAAATGGTGGAAAAGGAATTATACTCACACAAAAACCAGAAAGAAGCTTTATGTGAAACTGCTTTGTGATTTGTGAATTCATCTCACAGAGTTACATGATTCTTTTCATGGAGCGGTTTGGTAGCACTGTTTGTAGGGAATCTGAGAAGGGATATTTGGTATCACATTGAAGCCTATAGTAACAAAGGAAATATCCTCAGATAAAACCTAGAAGGAAACTTTCAAATAAATCTCTTTGTGATATGTGAATTCACCTCACATTGTTGTAACAATGTACTGTTCTTTTCATTGACAAGTTTGCTAAAACTTTTTTTGTGGAATCTGCCATGGGATATTTGCTAGTGCCTTGAGGCAAATGGTGAAAAAGGAAATACCCTCAGATGAAAATTAGAAAGAAGCTTTCTGAAAAACAACTTTGTGATGTGTGAATTCATCTCACTGAATTACACCATTCTATCCATGGAGCATTTTGGTAGCATTATTTGAGGAATCTGAGAATGCATATTTTGGATTGTATTGAAGTCTAGGGTGACAAAGAAAATATCCTCAGAGAAAAACCAGAAATAAGCTTTCTGAGAAACTTCTTTGTTATGCGGAAATTTATCTCACAGAGTTGCAGGATTCTTTAAATGGAGGAGTTTGCTAACACTGTTTTCATGGATTTTGTAAAGGGATAATTGGGAGTGCATTGAGGCCAATGGTGAAAATGGAAATATCCTCAGTTAAAACCTAGAAAGAAGATTTCAAAGAAACTGCTCTGTGATGTGTGAATTCAGCTTACAGTGTTGCACTGTTCTTTGCATTGAGCAGTTTGCTTACACTGTTGTCTTGGAATCTACAATGTGATATTTTGGAGCACATTGAAACTTATGGTGACAAAGCATATATCCTCATATAGAAACTAGAAAGGAGCTTTCTGAGAAACGGCTTTCTGACATGTTAATTCATCTCACACAGTTACATGATTTTTTTCATGGAATAGTTTGGTAGCACTGTTTTTGGTGAATGTGAGAACGGATATTCTGGACCGCATTGAACCGTAAGTTGACAAAGGAAATACAGTCAGATAATAACTAGAAAGTAGCTTTCTGCAAAAGTTCTTTGTGATCTGTGAATTCATCTCACAGAGTTACACCTTTCTTTTCATGGAGCAGTTTGCTAACACTGTTTTCATGGAATTTGAAATGGGATATTTGGGAGCACATTGAGGACTATAGTGAAAAAGAAAATGTCCTCAGATAAAAACTAGAAAAAACGTTTCTGAGAAACTCCTTTGTGATGTGTGAATTCATATCACAGAGCTACACTGTTCTTTTCATAGAGAAGTTTGCTAACACTGTTTTCGTGGAATCTGCAATAGGATATTTGAGAGCGCATTGAAGACTATGATGACAGAGAAAATATCCTCAGATAAAAACCAAAAAGAAATTTTCTGAGAAACTGCTTTGTGATGAATGAATCCATCTCACAGAGTTACATTGTTGTTTTCATTGAGCAGTTTGCTAACACAGTTTTCTTGGAATCTTCAATGGTATATTACGTAGAGCACTGAAGCTATTGATGACAAAGGAAATACCATCATTTAAAAACTAGAAAGAAACTTTCTGAGAAACAGATTTGTGATGTGTTAGTTCATCTAACAGGGTTACATGATCCTTTTCATGGATCTGTTTGGTAGCACTGTTTGTAGGGAATCTGAGAAGGCATATTTTGGATTGCATTGAAGTCTAGGGTGACAAAGAAAATATCCTCAGATAAAAACTAGAAAGAATGTTCCTGAAAAAGCTCCTTCTGATGTGTTAATTCATCTCAAAGAGGTACACATTTCTTTTTATATAATAGTTTGCTAACACTGTTTATTTGGGTTCTGCAAAGGGATATTTGGGAGCTCATTGAGGCCTAAGGTGAAAAAGGAAATATCCTCATAGAAAAACTAGAAAGAAACTTTCTGAGAAACTGTTTGGTGATATGTGAATTCATCTCACAGAGTTACATTGTTTTTTTCATTGAGCAGTTTGTGAACACTCTCTTCTTGGAATCTGCAATGGGATATTTCAGAGCGCATTGAAGCTTATGGTGACAAAGGAAATATCCTCATACAAAAACTAGAAAGAAGCTTTATGAGACACCATTTTGTGATGTGTTAATTCATCTGAAAGTGTTACACAATCCTTTTCAATCACCATTTTGATAGCAGTGTTTTAGGAGAATATGAGAAGGGATAGTTTGTACCATATTGAAGCCTATGGTGACAAAGGAAATAACCTCAGATAAAAACTACAAAGAACCTTCTGAGAAAGTACTTTCTGATGTGTTAATTCATACAACAGAGTTACACCTTTGTTTTCATGGAGCAGTTTGCAAACACTCTTTCCCTGGAATCTGCAAGGGGATATTTGTGAGTACATTGAGGCCTAGGTTGAAAAAGGACATATCCTCAGATTCAAAACAGAAAGAATCTTTCTGAAACTGTTTGTGATGTCTGAGTTCATCTCACAGAGTTACACCATTCTTTTCATGGAACAGTTTCGTAGCACTGTTTTTGGGGAATCTGAGAAGGGATATTTTGGATTGCATTGAAGTCTAATGTGACAAAGGAAATAGCCTCAGATATAAACTAGAAAGAATATTTCTGAGAAAGTTCTTTGTGATGTGTGAATTCATCTTGCCAATGTACACCTTTCTTTTCATGAAGCAGTTTGCTAACACTGTTTTCATTTTATCTGCATAAGGATATTTGGGAGTGCATTGAGACCTACAATGAAAAAATTAGGAAGAATCTTTCTGAGAAACCGGTTTGTGATGTGTGAATTCATCTTATAGTGTTACACCATTCTTTTCATTGAGCAGTTGGCTCACACTGTTTTCATGGAATTTGAAAAGGGATTTTTGGCAGTGCATTGAAGGCTGTGTTCACAGAGGAAATATCCTCAGATAAAAACCAAAAATAAACTTTCTGACGAACCACTTTGTGATGTGATAATTCACCTCACAGTGTTACATGATTCTTCTCATGGATCAGTTGGGTAGCACCGTTTTTGGGAAATCTGAAAAGGAATATTTTGGATTGCACTGAAGCCTATGGTGGCAAAGAAAATATCCACAGATAAAAACGAGAAAGAATCTTTCTGAGAATGATCTTTGTGACGTGTGAATCAATCTCACAGAGTTACATTGTTCTTTTCACGGAGAAGTTTACTAACACTGCTTTCTGGAATCTGCAAAGGGATATCTCGGCATGCCTTGAGGTCTGTGGTGAAAAAGGAAATATCTTCAGATAAAAACTAGAAAGAAGCTTTCTGAGAAACTGCGTTGTCATATGTGAATTCATCTCACAGAGTTACATTGTTGTTTTCACTGAGCAGTTTGCTAACACTGTTTTCGTGGAATCTGCAATAGGATATTTCATATTGCATTGAAGCCTGTGGTGACAAAGGAAATATCCTCAGATAAAAACCAAAAAGAAGCTTTCTGAGAAATTTATTTGTGATGTGTGAATTCATCTCACAGAGGTACACTGTCCTTTTCATTTGTCAGTTTTCTCACACTGTTTTCCTGGAATCTGCAATGAGATATTTCAGAGTGCATTGGAGTGTATGGTGACAAAGGCAATATCCTCATATAAAAACCAGAAGGAAGATTTATGAGAAAATACTTTGTGATATTTAATTCCTCTCACAGAGTTACACGAATCTTTTCATGATTTAGTTTGGTAGCAGTGTTTTTCGGCAATCTGAGAAGGGTTATTTTGGATCACATTGAAGCCTACAGTGACAAAGGAAATAGCCTCAGATAAAAACTATAACGTAGTTTTCTGAGATAGTTCTTGGTGATGTGTGAGTTTATCTCACAGAGTTACACCTTTCTTTTCATGGAGCAGCTTGCAAACACTGTTTTCGTGTAATCTGCAATGGGACATTCCAGAGTGAATTGAGGCCTATGGTGAAAAAGGAAATATTCTCAGATAAAAACTAGAAGGAAACTTTCTGAAAAACAGTTTTGTGATGTTTGAATTCACCTTACAGAACTACACTGTTCTTTTCATTGCACAATTTTATAACACTGTTTTCCTGGAATCTGCAGTAGGATATTTTGTAGTGCACTGAAGCCTATGGTGACAAAGGAAATATTCTCAGACATAAACCAAAAGGAAGATTTGTGAGAAACTGCTTTGTAATGTGTGAATTCATCTCACAGTTTTACACCTTTCTTTCATGGAGCATTTTGCTAAAACTATTTTCCTGGAATCTGCAAAGTGATGTTCATGAGTGCCTTGAGGTTTTGATGGAGCAGTTTGGTAGTACTGTTTTTGGGGAATCTGATAAGGAATATTTTGGGTTTCATTTAAGCCTATGGTGAAACAGGAAATAATCTCAGATAAAAACTGGAAAGAAGCTTTCTGAGAAACTGCTTTGTGATGTGAGAATTTATCTCACAGAGTTACACTGTTATTTGCATTGAATCATTTGCTTACACTGTTTTCTTGGAAACTGCAATCTGATATTTCGGAGTGCTTTGAAGCTTTTGGAGGCAAAGGAAATATCTTCATATAAAAACTATAAAGAAGCTTTCTGAGAAACTGATTTGTGATTTGTTAATACATCTCACAAGCAACACGATTTTTTTCATGCTTCAGTTTGGTAGCATTGTTTTTGGGGAATCTGAGGAAAGCTATTTTGGATCACATTGAAGCCAATAGTAACAAAGGAAACATCCTCAGATAAAAACTAGAAAGATGCTTTCTGAGAAAGTTCTTTGTGATGTGTTTTTTTCATGTCACAGAGTTACACCTTTCCATTAATGGAGAAGTTTGCTAACACTGTTTGTGTGGAAACTGCAAAGCTATATTTGGGATCACATTGAGGCTTATGGTGAAAAATGAAATATCCTCAGACAAAAACTAGAGAGAAGCTTTCTGAGAGCTACTTTGTGATGTGTGAATTTATCTCACAGCGATACAACTTTCTTTTCACTGAGCAGTTTGATACCACTTGTTTCATGGAATCTGCAATAAGATATTTTTGAGTGCATTGAAGCCTATGGTAACAAAGGAAATACCCACAGATAAAACCAAAAGGAAGATTTCTGAGACACTGCTTTGTGAGTGAGAATTCATCTCACAGAATTACACTGTTCTTTTCATTGAGTAGTTTGCTCACCCTGTATTCTTGGAATCGGCAATGGGATATTTTGAAGTACATTGAAGCTTGTGTTGACAAAGGAAATAAACTCAGACAAAAACTGGAAAGAAGCTTTCTGAGAAACTGCTTTGTGATTTGTGACTCATCACAGAGAGTTACATGATTATTTTCATGGAACAGTATGGTAGCATTATTTTTGGTATATCTGAGAAAGGGATACTTTTGATTGAATTGTAGCCTGTGGTTGCAAAGTAAATATTCTCAGATAAAAAGTAGAAAGAATCTTTCTGAGAAAGTTCTTTGTGATGTGTGAATTCATCTCACAGAGTTACACCATTCTTTACATCGAGCAGTTTGATAACACTGTTTTCGTGGAATATGCATCAGGACATTTGAGAGGGCATTGAATCCTCTGGTGACACAGGAAATATCCTCAGAAAAAAACCAAAAAGAATCTTTCTGTGAAATGCTGTGTGATGTGTGAATTCATCTCACAGAATTATAATGTCCTTTTCATTCAGCAGTTTGCTAACACTGTTTTCTTGGAATCTGCAATGGTATATTTTGGAGTACATTGAAGCCTATAGTGAAAAACTAAATATCCTCAGATAAAAACTAGAAGGAATCTTTCTCAGAAATTACTTTGTGATTTGTGAATTCATCTAACAGAGTTACACCATTATTTTCATGGAGCAGTGGGGTAGCATTCTTTTTTTGGAATTCTGAGGGGAATATCTTGGATTACATTGAAGCCTATGATGACAAAGGAAATATCCTCAGATAAAAACTAGAAAAAAGCTTTCTTAGAAACTTCCTTGTGATGTGTGAATTCATGTCACCGAGTTGCACCTTATTTTCCATGGAGCAGTTTGCTAACACTGTTTTCATGGAATCTGCAAAGGGACATTTAGCAGCGCATTGTGGCCAATATTAAAAAAGGAAATATCCTCAAATAAAGACTTGAAAGAAGCTTTCTGAGCAACTGCCTTGTGATATGTGAATTTATTTCACCGATTTTCACAATTCTTTTCATGGAGCAGTTTGGCAGCACTGTTTTTGGGGAATCTGAGAAGGGATATTTTGGATCGCTTTGAAGCCTATGGTAACAAAAGAAATACCCTCAGATAAAAATGTAAAAGAAGCTTTCTGAGAAATTGCCTTATGATGTGTGAATTCATCTCACAGAGTTACACCTTTATTTTCATGGAATCATTTGCTAACACTGTTTGTGTGGAAACTGCAAAGCTATATTTGGGATCACATTGAGGCTTATGGTGAAAAACTAAATATCCTCAGATAAAAATTAGAAAGAAGCTTTCTGAGAAACTGCGTTGTGTTGTTTAAATTCACCTCACAGAGTTACACCTTTATTTTCATGGAGTCGTTTGCGATGTGTGACTTCATCTCACTGTGTTACAGTGTTCTTTTCACTGAGCAGTTTGCTAACACTATTTTCATGGATGTGCAAAGTGATATTGGGGAGCACATTGAGGCATATAGTGTAACAGGAAATATCATTACATAAAAATTAGAAAGAATCTTTCTGAGAAACTGCTTTGTGATGTGTTAATTCATCTCACCAAGTTACACTGTTCTTCTCATTGACCAGTTTGCTAACACTGTTTTTGTGGAATCTGCAAAGTTATATTTCGGAGTGCATTTAAGCTTATGGTGAAAAATGAAATATCCTCAGACAAAAACTAGAAAGCAGATTTCTGAGAAACACCTTTGTGATTTGTGAATTCATCTCACAGAGTTACACAGTTCTTCAATGGATCAGTTTCTTAGAACAATTTTTGGGGAGTCTGAGAAGGTATATTTGGGGTATCATTGAAGCGTATGCTGAAAAGGAAATATCCACAGATAAAAACTAGAAAGAAGTTTCCTGAAAAAGTTCTTTCTGATGAGTGAATTCATTTCATAGGGCTACACCTTTCTTTTGATGGAGCAGTTTGCTAACACTGTTTTCATGTCTTCTGCAAGGGGATATTTGGGTGTGCATTGAGGCCTATAGTGAAAAACCAAATATCCTCAGATAAACACTAGAAAGAAGATTTCTGAGAAACTGCTTTGTAATGTGTGAATTAATCTAACCATGTTACACTGTTCTTTTCACTGAACTTTTTGATAACGCTGCTTACATGGAATCTGCAAAAGTATATTTGGGAGCATTTTGAGGCATATAGTGATAAAGGAAATATCCTCAGATAAAAACTAGAAAGAAGCGTTGTGAGAAACTGCTTTGTGATGTACGAATCCATCTTACAAAGTTACACCATTTGTTTCATTGAGCAGTTTTATAACACTGTTTTCGTGGAATCTGCAATAGGTTATTTTGGAGTGCATTGAAGCCTCTGGTGACAAAGGAGATATCCTCTGATAGAAACCAAAAAGAATCTTTCTGTGAAACAGTTTTGTAATGTGTTAATTTATCTCACAAAGTTACACCATTCTTTTCATTGTGAAGTTTGCTAACACTTTTTTCATGGAATCTGCAAAGGGATATGCGAGAGTACATAGAGGGATTTGGTAAAAAAGGAAATATCCTCAGATAAAAACTATTAAGAAGCTTACAGAGAAACAACTTTGTGATGTGCGAATTTATTTCACAGAGTCACACCATTCTTTTCATGGAGCAGTATAGTAGCACTGTTTTTGGGGAATCTGTAATAGGATATTTGGGAGTGCATTAAAGCCTAAGGTGACAAAAGAATTATCCTCAGACAAAAACCAAAAAGAAGCTTTCTGAGCAACTGCGTTGTGATATGTGAATTCATCTCACAAAGCTACACCTTTCTTTTCATGGAGCAGTGTGCTAACACTATTTTCGTGGAATATGCAAGCATATATTTGGGAGTGCATTGAGGCCTATGGGAAAGAAGGAAATATCCTTAGACAAAAACTAGAAAGAAGCTTTCTGAGAAACTGCTTTGTGATTTCTGAATTCATCTCACAAAGTTACACCAATCTTTTCATGGTGGAATTTGGTAGCACTGTTTTTTTTAGAATCTGAGAAGGATATTTTGGATCGCATTGAAGCCTATGGTGAAAAAGGAATATAATCAGATAAAAACTAGAAAGATGCTTTCTGAGAAGCTTATTCATTATGTGTGTATTCCTCTCACAGAGTAACACCTTTCTTTCATGTAACAGTTTGTTAACTCTCCTTTCGTTTAACCTACAAAGTGATATTTGGGAGCGAATGGAGACCTATGGTTAAAAAGGAAATATCCTTAGAGAAAAACCAGAAAGAAGCTTTCTGAGAAACTTCTTTGTGACGTGTGCATTCATCTCACAGAGTTACACCTTTCTTTTCGTGGAGAAGTTTACTAACACTGTTTTCCTGGAAACTGCAACAGTATATTGTGTAGGACATTGAAGCCTATGGTGACAAAGGAATATCCTCAGATAAAAACCAAAAAGAAGCTTTCTGAGAAACTGCTTTGTGATTGATGATTTCATCTCACAGAGTAACAGTGTTCTTTTTATTGATCAGTTTGTTTACACTGTTTTCTTGGAATCTGCAATGGCATATATCAGAGTGCATTCAACCTTACTGTGACAAAGGAAAAATCCTCAGATAAAAACTGGAAAGAAATTTTCTGAGAAAGTCCCTGTGATTTGTGAATTCATTTCAAAGAGTTACACCCTTCCTTTCATGGAGCATTTGCTATCACTGTTTCCATGTAATCTGCAAAGGGATATTTAGGAGTGCATTGAGGCCTAGAGTGAAAAAGGAAATATCCGCAGACAAAAACTAGAAAGAAGCTTTCTGACAAACTTCTTTGTGATTTGAGAATTCATTTCACAGAGTTACACGATTCTTTTTGTGGAACAGTTTGGTAGCACTGTTTTTGGGGATTGCTGAAAGGGTTATTTTGGATCACATTGAAGCCTATTGTGACAAAGGAAATATCCTCAGACAAAAAATAGAAAGGAGATTTCTGAGAAAGCTCTTTGTGATGTCTGAATTTATCTGACAGAGTTACACGTTCCTTTTCATGGTGCAGTTTGCTATCACTGTTTTCGTGGAATCCACAAAGGGATATTTTGGAGCACATTGAGGCCTATGGTGAAAAAGAAAATGGCCTCAGAAAAAAGCTAGAAAGAAGCTTTCTGAGAATTTTTTTTCTTCATTAATGTTGTTTTAATTAGTTTTGTTGATAAAAGTGATGCTGCTAAAGTGCTCTTGCTAAAAGAAAAAAAGAAAGAAGGAAAGAAGAAGAAAAAAAGGAATTTTGTTAGTTTGTCATAAACTTTGGGAGAGTTGTCAGACTTAGAAAACAGTTGGAAAACAGATCTTCTGAACAGATCTGCAGAGGCATGGGTTGCGGTTTGGTATGATGAGCATACATGATGTATTTTTATTTTTTTATTATTTTTTATTTTTTTATTTTTTTATTATACTTTAAGTTCTAGGGTACATGTGCATAACGTGCAGGTTTGTTACATATGTATACTTGTGCCATGTTGGTGTGCTGCATCCATCAACTCGTCAGGACCCATCAATTCATCATTTATATCATGTATAACTCCCCAATGCAACCCCTCCCTCCTCTCCCCTCCCATGATACGCCCCAGTGTGTGATGTTCCCCTTCCCCAGTCCAAGTGATCTCATTGTTCAGTTCCCACCTATGAGTGAGAACATGCGGTGTTTGGTTTTCTCTTCTTGTGATAGTTTGCTAAGAATGATGGTTTCCAGCTGCACCCATGTCCGTACGAAGGACGCAAACTCATCCTTTTTTATGGCTGCATAGTATTCCATGGTGTATATGTGCCACATTTTCTTAACCCAGTCTGTCACAGATGGACATTTGGGTTGATTCCAAGTCTTTGCTATTGTGAATAGTGCCGCAATAAACATACGTGTGCATGTGTCTTGGTAGTAGAATAATTTATAATCCTTTGGGTATATACCCAGTAGTGGGATGGCTGGGTCATATGGTACATCTAGTTCTAGATCCTTGAGGAATCGCCATACTGTTTTCCATAATGGTTGAACTAGTTTACAATCCCACCAACAGTGTAAAAGTGTTCCTATTTCTCCACATCCTCTCCAACACCTGTTGTTTCCTGACTTCTTAATGATTGCCATTCTAACTGGTGTGAGATGGTATTTTATTGTGGTTTTGATTTGCATTTCTCTGATGGCGAGTGGTGATGAGCATTTTTTCATGTGTCTGTTGGCTGTATGAATGTCTTCTTTTGAGAAATGTCTGTTCATATCCTTTGCCCACTTTTTGATGGGGTTGTTTGTTTTTTTCTTGTATATTCGTTTGAGTTCTTTGTAGATTCTGGATATTAGCCCTTTGTCAGATGAGTAGGTTGCAAAAATTTTCTCCCATTCTGTAGGTTGCCTGTTCACTCTGATGGTAGTTACTTTTGCTGTGCAGAAGCTCTTTTTTTTTTTTTTTTTTTTTTTATTATACTTTAAGTTCTAGGGTACATGTGCATGACTTTTATATCATGTATAACTCCCCAATGCAATCCCTCCCTCCTCCCCCCTCCCCATGATAGGCCCCAGTGTGTGATGTTCCCCTTCCCGAGTCCAAGTGATCTCATTGTTCAGTTCCCACCTATGAGTGAGAACATGCGGTGTTTGGTTTTCTCTTCTTGTGATAGTTTGCTAAGAATGATGGTTTCCAGCTGCATCCATGTCCCTACAAAGGATGCAAACTCATCCTTTTTTATGGCTGCATAGTATTCCATGGTGTATATGTGCCACATTTTCTTAATCCAGTCTGTCACAGATGGACATTTGGGTTGATTCCAAGTCTTTGCTATTGTGAATAGTGCGGCAATAAACATACGTGTGCATGTGTCTTTGTAGTAGAGTAATTTATAATCCTTTGGGTATATACCCAGTAGTGGATGGCTGGGTCATATGGTACATCTAGTTCTAGATCCTTGAGGAATCGCCATACTGTTTTCCATAATGGTTGAACTAGTTTACAATCCCACCAACAGTGTAAAAGTGTTCCTATTTCTCCACATCCTCTCCAACACCTGTTGTTTCCTGACTTCTTAATGATTGCCATTCTAACTGGTGTGAGATGGTATCTCATTGTGGTTTTGATTTGCATTTCTCTGATGGCGAGTGATGATGAGCATTTTTTCATGTGTCTGTTGGCGGTATGGATGTCTTCTTTTGAGAAATGTCTGTTCATATCCTTTCCCCACTTTTTGATGGGGTTGTTTGTTTTTTTCTTGTATATTTGTTTGAGTTCTTTGTAGATTCTGGATATTAGCCCTTTGTCAGATGAGTAGGTTGCAAAAATTTTTTCCCATTCTGTAGGTTGCCTGTTCACTCTGATGGTAGTTTCTTTAGCTGTGCAAAAGCTCGTTAGTTTAATTAGATCCCATGTGTCAATTTTTGCTTTTGCTGCCGTTGCTTTTGGTGTTTTAGACATGAAGTCCTTGCCCATGCCTATGTCCTGAATGGTACTACCTAGATTTTCTTCTAGGGTTTTTATGGTATTAGGTCTAACATTTAGTCTCTAATCCATCTTGAATTAATTTTCGTATAAGGGGTAAGGAAAGGATCCAGTTTCAGCTTTCTACTTATGGCTAGCCATTTTCCCAGCACCATTTATTAAATAGGGAATCCTTTCCCCATTTCTTGTTTCTCTCAGGTTTGTCAAAGATCAGATGGCTGTAGATGTGTGGTATTATTTCTGAGGACTCTGTTCTGTTCCATTGGTCTATATCTCTGTTGTGGTACCAGTACCATGCTGTTTTGGTTACTGTAGCCTTGTAGTATAGTTTGAAGTCAGGTAGCGTGACGCCTCCAGCTTTGTCCTTTTGACTTAGGATTGTCTTGGCAATGCGGGCTCTTTTTTGGTTCCATATGAACTTTAAAGCAGGTTTTTCCAATTCTGTGAAGAAAGTCATTGGTAGCTTGATGGGGATGGCATTGAATCTATAAATCACCTTGGCAGTATGGCCATTTTCACGATATTGATTCTTCCTATCCATGAGCATGGTATGTTCTTCCATTTGTTTGTGTCCTCTTTGATTTCACTGAGCAGTGGTTTGTAGTTCTCCTTGAAGAGGTCCTTTACATCCCTTGTAAGCTGGATTCCTAGGTATTTTATTCTCTTTGAAGCAATTGTGAATGGAAGTTCATTCCTGATTTGGCTCTCTGCTTGTCTGTTACTGGTGTATAAGAATGCTTGTGATTTTTGCACATTAATTTTGTATCCTGAGACTTTGCTGAAGTTGCTTATCAGCTTAAGGAGATTTTGGGCTGAGACGATGGGGTTTTCTAAATATACCATCATGTCATCTGCAAACAGGGACAATTTGACTTCTTCTTTTCCTAACTGGATACCCTGGATTTCTTTCTCTTGCCTGATTGCCCTAGCCAGAACTTCCAACACTATGTTGAATAGGAGTGGTGAGAGAGGGCATCCCTGTCTTGTGCCAGTTTTCAAAGGGAATTTTTCCAGTTTTTGCCCATTCAGTATGATATTAGCTGTGGGTTTGTCATAAATAGCTCTTATTATTTTGAGGTACGTTCCATTAATACCAAATTTATTGAGCGTTTTTAGCATAAAGGGCTGTTGAATTTTGTCAAAAGCCTTTTCTGCATCTATTGAGATAATTATGTGGTTCTTGTCTTTGGTTCTGTTTATATGCTGGATTACGTTTATTGATTTGCGAATGTTGAACCAGCCTTGCATCCCAGGGATGAAGCCTACTTGATCATGGTGGATAAGCTTTTTGATGTGCTGCTGAATCCGGTTTGCCAGTACTTTATTGAGGATTTTTGCATCGATGTTCATCAGGGATATTGGTCTAAAATTCTCTTTTTTTGTTGTGTCTCTGCCAGGCTTTGGTATCAGGATGATGTTGGCCTCATAAAAAGAGTTAGGGAGGATTCCCTCTTTTTCTATTGATTGAAATAGTTTCAGAAGGAATGGTACCAGCTCCTCCTTGTACCTCTGGTAGAATTCAGCTGTGAATCGATCTGGTCCTGGACTTTTTTTGGTGGGTAGGCTATTAATGTTGCCTCAATTTCAGAGCCTGCTATTGGTCTATTCAGGGATTCAACTTCTTCCTGGTTTAGTCTTGGGAGAGTGTAAGTGTCCAGGAAATTATCCATTTCTTCTAGATTTTCTAGTTGATTTGCGTAGAGGCATTTATAGTATCTCTGATGGTTGTTTGTATTTCTGTGGGGTCGGTGGTGATATCCCCTTTATAATTTTTTATTGCGTCTATTTGATTCTTCTCTCTTTTCTTCTTTATTAGTCTTGCTAGCGGTCTGTCAATTTTGTTTATCTTTTCAAAAAACCAACTCCTGGATTCATTGATTTTTTGGAGGGTTTTTTGTGACTCTATCTCCTTCAGTTCTGCTCTGATCTTAGTTATTTCTTGCCTTCTGCTAGCTTTTGAATGTGTTTGCTCTTGCCTCTCTAGTTCTTTTAATTGTGATGGTAGAGTGTCAATTTTAGATCTCTCCTGCTTTCTCTTATGGGCATTTAGTGCTATAATTTCCCTCTACACACTGCTTTAAATGTGTCCCAGAGATTCTGGTATGTTGTATCTTTGTTCTCATTGGTTTCAAAGAACATCTTTATTTCTGCTTTCATTTCGTTATGTACCCAGTAGTCATTCAGGAGCAGGTTGTTCAGTTTCCATGTAGTTGAGCGGTTTTGATTGAGTTTCTTAGTCCTGAGTTCTAGTTTGATTGCACTGTGGTCTGAGAGACAGTTTGTTATAATTTCAGTTCTTGTACATTTGCTGAGGAGTGCTTTACTTCCAATTATGTGGTCAATTTTGGAATAAGTGCGATGTGGTGCTGAGAAGAATGTATATTCTGTTGATTTGGGGTGGAGAGTTCTATAGATGTCTATTAGGTCGGCTTGGTGCAGAGATGAGTTCAATTCCTGGATATCCTTGTGAACTTTCTGTCTCGTTGATCTGTCTAATGTTGACAGTGGAGTGTTGAAGTCTCCCATTATTATTGTATGGTAGTCTAAGTCTCTTTGTAGGTCTCTAAGGACTTGCTTTATGAATCTGGGTGCTCCTCTATTGGGTGCATAGATATTTAGGAGAGTTAGCTCTTCCTGTTGAATTGATCCCTTTACCATTATGTAATGGCCTTCTTTGTCTCTTTTGATCTTTGATGGTTTAAAGTCTGTTTTATCAGAGACTAGGATTGCAACCCCTGCTTTTTTTTGTTCTCCATTTGCTTGGTAGATCTTCCTCCATCCCTTTATTTTGAGCCTATGTATGTCTCTGCATGTGAGATGGGTCTCCTGAATACAGCAGACTGATGGGTCTTGACTCTTGATCCAGTTTGCCAGTCTGTGTCTTTTAATTGGAGCATTTAGTCCATTTACATTTAAGGTTAATATTGTTATGTGTGAACTTGATCCTGTCATTATGATATTAACTGATTATTTTGCTCGTTAGTTGATGCAGTTTCTTCCTAGCCTCGACGGTCTTTCCATTTTGGCATGTTTTCAATGGCTGGTACCGGTTGTTCCTTTCCATGTTTAGGGCTTCCTTCAGGGTCTCTTGTAAGGCAGGCCTGGTGGTGACAAAATCTCTAAGCATTTGCTTATCTGTAAAGGATTTTATTTCTCCTTCACTGATGAAGCTTAGTTTGGCTGGATATGAAATTCTGGGTTGAAAATTCTTTTCTTTAAGAACGTTGAATATTGGCCCCCACTCTCTTCTGGCTTGTAGAGTTTCTGCCGAGAGGTCTGCTGTTATTCTGATGGGCTTCCCTTTGTGGGTAACCCGACCTTTCTCTCTGGCTGCCCTTAAGATTTTTTCCTTCATTTCAACTTTGGTGAATCTGGCAATTATGTGTCTTGGAGTTGCTCTTCTGGAGGAGTATCTTTGTGGCGTTCTCTGTATTCCTGAATTTGAATGTTGGCCTGCCCTACTAGGTTGGTGAAGTTCTCCTGGATGATATCCTGAAGAGTGTTTTCCAACTTGGTTCCATTTTCCCCCTCACTTTCAGGCACCCCATCAGACGTAGATTTGGTCTTTTTACATAATCCATACTTCTTGCAGGCTTTGTTCATTTCTTTTTCTTCTTTTTTCTTTTGGTTTCTCTTCTCGCTTCATTTCATTCATTTGATCCTCAATCGCTGATACTCTTTCCTCCAGTTGATCGAGTCGGTTACCGAAGCTTGTGCATTTGTCATGTATTTCTCGTGTCATGGTTTTCATCTCTGTCATTTCGTTTATGATCTTCTCTGCATTAATTAGTCTAGCTGTCAATTCTTCCACTTTTTTTTCAAGATTTTTAGTTTCTTTGCGCTGGGTACGTAATTCCTCCTTTAGCTCTGAGAGGTTTGATGGACTGAAGCCTTCTTCTCTCATCTCGTCAAAGTCATTCTCTGACCAGCTTTGATCCGTTGCTGGCGATGGGCTGCGCTCTTTTGCAGGGGGAGATGCGCTCTTATTTTTTGAATTTCCAGCTTTTCTGCCCTGCTTCTTCCCCATCTTTGTGGTTTTATCTGTCTCTGGACTTTGATGATGGTGACGTACTGATGGGGTTTTGGTATAGGTGTCCTTCCTGTTTGATAGTTTTCCGTCTGACAGTCAGAAGGACTGTCTGTTGGTCTGTTAGAGATTGCTTGAGGTCCACTCCAGACCCTGTTTGCCTGGGTATCAGCAGCAGAGGTTGCTGAAGATAGAATATTGCTGAACAGCGAGTGTACCTGTCTGATTCTTTCTTTGGAAGTTTCCTCTCAGGGGTGATGCCACCCTGTGAGGTGTGGGGTGTCAGACTGCCCCTAGTGGGGGATGTCTCCCAGCTAGGCTACTCAGGGGTCAGGGACCCACCTGAGCAGGCAGTCTGTCCGTTCTCAGATCTCAACCTCTGCGTTAGGAGATCCACGGCTCTCCCCAAAGCTGTCAGACAGAGTCGTTCGGGTCTGCAGCGGCCCCGCTCTTTGCCCTAATGGATTGCAGCTCTGCGCTGTTCGCAGCGGTAGAGTCTACAGAGACAGGCAGGCTTCCTTGAGCTGCTGTGAGCTCCACCCAGTTCGAGCTTCCCAGCGGCTTTGTTTACCTACTTAAGCCTCAGCAATGGCGGGCGCCCCCCCCCCAGTCTCGCTGCTGCCTTGCGGATAGATCGCCGCAGACGTCTGTGTTAGCAGTGAGGGAGGCTCCGTGGGCGTGGGACCCTCCCGGCCAGGTGTGGGATATATTCTCCTGGTGTGCCTGTTTCCTTAAAGCGCAGTATTGGCGTGGGAGTTACCCGATTTTCCAGGTGGTGTGTGTCTCAGTTCCCCTGGCTAGGAAAAGGGATTTCCTTCCCCCTTGCGCTTCCAGGTGAGGCGATGCCTCGCCCTGCTTCAGCTCACGCTGGTCAGGCTGCAGCAGCTGACCAGCACCGATTGTCCGGCACTCCCTAGAGAGATGACCCCAGTACCTCAGTTGAAAATGCAGAAATCATCGGTCTTCTGTGTCGCTCGCGCTGGGAGTTGGAGACTGGAGCTGTTCCTATTCGGCCATCTTGCTCCGCCCCGACCGCAGAAGCTCTTAAGTTTAATCAGATCCCATTTGTCAATTTTGGCTTTTGCTGCCGTTTCTTTTGGTGTTTTAGACATGAAGTCCTTGCCCATGCCTATGTCCTGAATTGTACTACCTAGATTTTCTTCTAGGGTTGTTATGGTATTAGGTCTAACATTTAAGTCTCTAATCCATCGTGAATTAATCTTCGTATAAGGGGTAAGGAAAGGATCCAGTTTCAGCTTTCTACTTATGGCTAGCCAATTTTCCCAGCACCATTTATTAAATAGGGAATCCTTTCCCCATTTCTTGTTTCTCTCAGGTTTGTCAAAGATCAGATGGCTGTAGATATGTGGTATTATTTCTGAGGACTCTGTTCTGTTCCATTGGTCTATATCTCTGTTGTGGTACGAGTATCATGCTGTTTTGGTTACTGTAGCCTTGTAGTATAGTTTGAAGTCAGGTAGCGTGATGCCTCCAGCTTTCTCCTTTTGACTTTGGATTGTCTTGGCAATGTGGGCTCTTTTTTGGTTCCATATGAACTTTAAAGCAGTTTTTTCCAATTCTGTGAAGAAAGTCATTGGTAGCTTGATGGGGATGGCGTTGAATCTAAAAATAACCTTGGGCAGTATGGCCATTTTCACGATATTGATTCTTCCTATCCATGAGCATGGTATGTTCTTCCATTTGTTTGTGTCCTCTTTGATTTCACTGAGCAGTGGTTTGTAATTCTCCTTGAAGAGGTCCTTTACATCCCTTGTAAGCTGGATTCCTAGGTATTTTATTCTCTTTGAAGCAATTGTGAATGGAAGTTCATTCCTGATTTGGCTCTCTGCTTGTCTGTTGCTGGTGTATAAGAATGCTTGTGATTTTTGCACATTAATTTTGTATCCTGAGACTTTGCTGAAGTTGCTTATCAGCTTAAGGAGATTTTGGGCTGAGACGATGGGGTTTTCTAAATATACCATCATGTCATCTGCAAACAGGGACAATTTGACTTCTTCTTTTCCTAACTGGATACCCTTGATTTCTTTCTCTTGCCTAATTGCCCTAGCCATAACTTCCAACACTATGTTGAATAGGAGTGGTGAGAGAGGGCATCCCTGTATTGTGCCAGTTTCCAAAGGGAATTTTTCCAGGTTTTGCCCATTCAGTATGATATTAGCTGTGGGTTTGTCATAAAGAGCTCTTATTATTTTGAGGTACGTTCCATCAATAACGAATTTATTGAGCGTTTTTAGCATAAAGGGCTGTTGAATTTTGTCAAAAGCCCTTTCTGCATCTTTTGAGATAATCATGTGGTTCTTGTCTTTGGTTCTGTTTATATGCTGGATTACGTTTATTGATTTGCGAATGTTGAACCAGCCTTGCATCCCAGGGATGAAGCCCACTTGATCATGGTGGATAAGCTTTTTGATGTGCTGCTGAATCCGGTCTGCCAGTATTTTATTGAGAATTGTTGCATCGATGTTCATCAGGGATATTGGTCTAAAATTCTCTTTTTTTTGTTGTGTCTCTGCCAGGCTTTGGTATCAGGATGATGTTGTCCTGATAAAATGAGTTAGGGAGGATTCCCTCTTTTTCTATTGATTGGAATAATTTCAGAAGGAATGGTACCAGCTCCTCCTTGTACTTCTGGTAGAATTCAGCTGTGAATCCAACTGGTCCTGGACTTTTTTTGGTGGGTAGGCTATTAATTGTTGCCTCATTTCAGAGCCTGCTATTGGTCTATTCAGGGATTCAACTTCTTCCTGGTTTAGTCTTGGGAGAGTGTAAGTGTCCAGGAAATTATCCATTTCTTCTAGATTTTCTAGTTGATTTGCATAGAGGTATTTATAGTATTCTCTGATGGTTGTTTGTATTTCTGTGGGGTCAGTGGTGATATCCCCTTTATCATTTTTTATTGCATCTATTTGATTCCTCTCTCTTTTCTTCTTTATTAGTCTTGCTAGCGGTCTCTCAATTTTGTTGATCTTTTCAAAAAACCAACTCCTGGATTCACTGATATTTTGGAGCGTTTTTTGTGTCTCTATCTCCTTGAGTTCTGCTCTGATCTTAGTTATTTCTTGCCTTCTGCTAGCTTTTGAATGTGTTTGCTCTTGCCTCTCTAGTTCTTTTAATTGTGATGTTAGAGTGTCAATTTTAGATCTTTCCAGCTTTCTCTTGTGGGCATTTAGTGCTATAAATTTCCCTCTACACACTGCTTTAAATGTGTCCCAGAGATTCTGGTATGTTGTATCTTTGTTCTCATTGGTTTCAAAGAACATCTTTATTCTGCTTTCATTTCGTTATGTACCCAGTAGTCATTCAGGAGCAGGTGTTCAGTTTCCATGTAGTGAGCGGTTTTGATTGAGTTTCTTAGTCCTGAGTTCTAGTTTGATTGCACTGTGGTCTGAGAGACAGTTTGTTATAATTTCAGTTCTTGTACATTTGCTGAGGAGTGCTTTACTTCCAATTATGTGGTCAATTTTGGAATAAGTGCGATGTGGTGCTGAGAAGAATGTATATTCTGTTGATTTGGGGTGGAGAGTTCTATAGATGTCTATTAGGTCGGCTTGGTGCAGAGATGAGTTCAATTCCTGGATATCCTTGTTAACTTTCTGTCTCGTTGATCTGTCTAATGTTGACAGTGGAGTGTTGAAGTCTCCCATTAATATTGTATGGGAGTCTAAGTCTCTTTGTAGGTCTCTAAAGACTTGCTTTATGAATCTGGGTGTTCCTCTATTGGGTGCATACATATTTAGGAGAGTTAGCTCTTCCTGTTGAATTAATCCCTTTACCATTATGTAATGGCCTTCTTTGTCTCTTTTGATCTTTGATGGTTTAAAGTCTGTTTTATCAGAGACTAGGATTGCAACCCCTGCTTTTTTTTGGTTCTCCATTTGCTTGCTAGATCTTCCTCCATCCCTTTATTTTGAGCCTATGTATGTCTCTGCATGTGAGATGGGTCTCTTGAATACAGCAGACTGATGGGTCTTGACTCTTTATCAAGTTTGCCAGTCTGTGTCTTTTAATTGGAGCATTTAGTCTATTTACATTTAAGGTTAATATTGTTGTGTGTGAACTTGATCCTGTCATTATGACATTAACTGGTTATTTTGCTCGTTAGTTGATACAGTTTCTTCCTAGCCTCGATGGTCTTTACATTTTGACATGTTTTTGCAATGGCTGGTACCGGTTGTTCCTTTCCATGTTTAGGGCTTCCTTCAGGGTCTCTTGTAAGGCAGGCCTGGTGGTGACAAAATCTCTAAGCATTTGCTTATCTGTAAAGGATTTTATTTCTCCTTCACTGATGAAGCTTAGTTTGGCTGGATATGAAATTCTGGGTTGAAAATTCTTTTCTTTAAGAACGTTGAATATTGGCCCCCACTCTCTTCTGGCTTGTAGAGTTTCTGCCGAGAGATCTGCTGTTAGTTTGATGAGCTTCCCTTTGTGGGTAACCCGTCCTTTCTCTCTGGTTGCCCTTAAGATTTTTTCCTTCATTTCAACTTTGGTGAATCTGACAGTTATGTGTCTTGGAGTTGCTCTTCTGGAGGAGTATCTTTGTGGCGTTCTCTGTATTTCCTGAATTTGAATGTTGGCCTGCCCTACTAGGTTGGGGAAGTTCTCCTGGATGATATCCTGAAGAGTGTTTTCCAAGTTGGTTCCATTCTCCCCCTCACTTTCAGGCACCCCAATCAGACGTAGATTTGGTCTTTTTACATAATCCCATACTTCTTGCAGGCTTTGTTCATTTCTTTTTCTTCTTTTTTCTTTTGGTTTCTCTTCTCGCTTCATTTCATTCACTTGATCCTCAATCGCTGATACTCTTTCTTCCAGTTGATCGAGTCGGTTACTGAAGCTTGTGCATCTGTCACGTATTTCTCGTGTCATGGTTTTCATCTCTGTCATTTCGTTTATGATCTTCTCTGCATTAATTAGTCTAGCTGTCAATTCTTCCACTCTTTTTTCAAGATTTTTAGTTTCTTTGCACTGGGTACGTAATTCCTCCTTTTGCTCTGAGAAGTTTGATGGACTGTAGCCTACTTCTCTCATCTCATCAAAGTCATTCTCTGACCACCTTTGATCTGTTGCTGGCGATGGGCTCCACTCCTTTGCAGGGGGAGATGCGCTCTTATTTTTTGAATTTCCAGCTTTTCTGCCCTGCTTCTTCCCCATCTTTGTGGTTTTATCTGTCTCTGGTCTTTGATGATGGTGACGTACTGATGGGGTTTTGGTATAGGTGTCCTTCCTGTTTGATAGTTTTCCGTCTGACAGTCAGAAGGGCTGTCTGTTGGTCTATTGGAGGTTGCTTGAGGTCCACTCCAGACCCTGTTTGCCTGGGTATCAGCAGCAGAGGTTGCCGAAGATAGAATATTGCTGAACAGTGAGTGTATCTTTCTGATTCTTCCTTTGGAAGTTTCCTCTCAGGGGTGACTCCACCCTGTAAGGTGTGGGGTCAGACTGCCCCTAGTGGGGGATGTCTCCCAGCTAGGCTACTCAGGGGTCAGGGACCCACCTGAGCAGGCAGTCTGTCCGTTCTCACATCTCTACCCCCGTGTTGGGAGATCCACGGCTCTCCCCAAAGCTGTCAGACAGAGTCATTTACGTCTGCACCGGCCCCCGCTGCTTCCCCTATTGGACTTCAGCTGTGTGCTGTCCCCAGAGGTGGAGTCTACAGAGACAGGCATGCTTCCTTGAGCTGCTGAGAGCTCCACCCAGTTCGAGCTTCCCAGCTGCTTTGTTTACCTACTTAAGCCTCAGCAATTGCGGGCGCCCCTACCCCAGTCTCGCTGCTGCCTTGCGGATAGATCCCCACAGAGGGCTGTGTTAGCAGTGAGGGAGCCTCCGTGGGCATGGGACCCTCCCAGCCAGGTGTGGGATATATTCTCCTTGTGTGCCTGTTTCCTTAAAGCACAGTATTGGGGTGGGAGTTATCCGATTCTCCAGGTGTTGTGTGTCTCAGTTCCCCTGGCTAAGAAAACGGATTTCCTTCCCCCTTGCGCTTCCACGTGAGGCAATGCCTCGCCCTGCTTCAGCTCTCGCTGGTCAGGCTGCAGCAGCTGACCAGCACCGATTTTCCGGCACTCTCTAGTGAGATGACCCCAGTACCTCAGTTGAAAATGCAGAAATCACTGGTCTTCTGTGTCTCTCGCGCTGGGAGTTGGAGACTGGAGCTGTTCCTATTCGCCCATCTTGCTCCGCCCCCCTAAGAGAATCTTGTTTGTTATGTGTGAATTCATCTCACAGTGTTTCACAACTCTTGTCATAAAAAAGATTGGGAGCACTGTTGTTGATGAGTCTGAGAAAGGATATTTTGAATTGCATGGAAGACTATGGTGACAAAGAAAATATCCTCATAAATACTAGAAAGAAGCTTTCTGGCAAACTGCTTTTTTATGTGTGAATTCATCTCACTGAATTACACAACTCTTTTCTTGCAGCGGTTTGTTAACACCGTTTTTGTGGAACTTGCAATAGGATATTTGGGAGCACAGTGAAGCCTACGGTGACAAAATAAATATCCTCAGATAAAAACCAAAAGGAATCTTTCGGAGAAACTGCTTGGTGACGTATGAATTCATCTTAAAAAGCTACATCGTTCTTTACATTGAGAAGTTTGTTAACACTTTTTTCGGGAACCTCGACTATGGTATTTGGGAGCACATAGAGGAATATGGTGAAAAATGAAATAACCTCAGATAAAAACTAGTAAGAAGCTTACTGAGAAACAGTTTTGTGATGTTCGAATTCATTTTGCTGAGTTACTCCATTCTTTTCATGGAGCAGTATGGTAGCACTGTTTTTGGGGAATCTGCAATAGAATATTTGGGAGTGCATTGAAGCCTATGGTGACACAGGAATTAGCCTCAGACCAAAACCAAAAATAAGCTTTCTGAGAAACTGCTTTGTGATGTGTGTACTCATTTTACAGAGTAACAAATACTTTTCATGGAATAGTTTGCTAAAACTGTTTTTGTGGATTCTGTGAAGGGATATTTGGGAGCACATCGAGGCCTACAGTGAAAAAGGAAATATCCTCAGATAAAAACTGGAAAGAAGCTTTCTGAGAAACAGCTTTGTGATATATGAATTTATCTCACAGAGTTACATCATTCTTTTCATGGAACAGTTTGGTAACATCGTTTTGGGGAATCTGAGAAGGGATGTTTGGATGGCATTGAAGAATATGGTGACAAAGGAAATATCCTGACATAAAAACTAGAAAGAAGCTTTCTGAGAAACTTTTTTGAGATAGGTACATTCATCTCACACAGTAACAACTTTCTTTTCATGGAGCAGTTTGTTAACACTGTTTTCGTGTAATCTACAAAGGGATATTTGGGAGCGAGTTCAGGGCTATGGTGAAAAAGGAAATATCCTAAGATAAAAACTACAAAGAAGGTTTCTGTGAAAATTCTTTGTGATGTGTGAATTCACCTCACAGAGTTTCACGATTCTTATCTTTCAGCAGTTTGCTAACAATGTTTTCGTGGAATTTGCAATAGTATATTTGGGAATGCATTGAAGCCTATGGTGACAAAGGATATATCCTCATAGAAAAACCAAAAAGAAGTTTTCTGAGTAACTACTTGGTGTTGTGTGAATTCAACTTACAGGACACACCATTCTGTTCATTGAGCCACTTACTAACACTGTTTTCGTGGAATCTGCAATAGGATATTTGGGAACACAATCCTTCCCTATTTGGGAAGCCTGTGGTGACAAACGAATTATCCTCAGATAAAAACCAAAAACAAGTTTTCTGAGAAAGTGCTTTGTGATGTGTGAATTCATCTCACAGAATTTATACCTTTCTTTACATGGAGCAGTTGCTAACGTTACTTTCTTGGAATCTGCAAAGCGATATTTGGGAGCACCTTGAGGCCTGTGGTGACAAAGGAAATATTCTCAGATAAAAACTAGAAAGAAGCTTTCTGAGAAATTGCTTCATGGTGTGTGAGTTCATCTCACAGAGTTACACCTTTCTTTTCATTGAACAGTTTGGTAGCACTCTTTTTGGAGAATCTACAAAAGTTTTTTTGGGAGATCATAGTAGCCTATGGTGATACAAACTGGAGAGAAGGTTTTTGAGAAGCTGTTTTGTGAGGCGTGTATTCACCTCATAAAGATAAACCATTTTGTTTATTGAGCACTTTGTCATCATGGTTTTTATGGTGTATAAGAAGGGATATTTGAGAGTGCATTGTGGCTGATAGTTCAAAAGTAAATATGCAAAGATAAAAGTAGAAAGGAGCTTTCTGAGAAATTTCTTTGTGATGGATGTAATCATCTCCCAGGGGTAAATCACTCTTTTCATTGAGTAGTTTGGTAACCCTGTTTTAGGGGAATCTACAAAGGATATTCGGAGAACAGAGAAGCCTATGGTGAAAAAGTAAATACCCTCAGATAAAAACTAGAAAGAAGCTTTCTGAGAGACTGTTTTGTGATAGGTGAATTGATATCACAGAATTAAATCTTTCATTTCATTGAGCAGTTTGGTAACACTGTTTCTGTGGAATATGCAAAGGGATATTCTAGAGCAGGCACAAGCCAACATTGAAACAGGTAATATCTTCAGGTAAAAACTGGAGAGAAAGTTTCTGATAACTCTTTTGTGATGTGTGCATCCATCTCATAGAGTACAGCTGTCTGTTGAGAGAGCAGTTTGGCATCACTGTTTTCGTGGTGTCTCAGAAGGGATGTTTGGGGGTGCGTGAAAGCCGATGGTGTAAAAGGAAATATCCTGAGATAAAAACTAGAAAGAAGCTTTGTGAGAAATTCCTTTGTAATGGGTGAATTCATTACACAGAGTTACACCTTTGTTTTCCAAGAGCAGTTTGGTAGCACTTTTTTAATGGAATCTGCAGAAGGATATTTGGGAAGACATAAAGGCCTAAAGTGAAAAAAGAAAATTCTCCAGGTAAAAACTGGAGAGAAGCTTTTGGAGAAAATCTTTCTGATGTGTGCATTCATCTCAAGGAGCTAAACGTTTTTGTTGAGGGAGGACATTGGCATCACTGTTTTTGTGGTGTCTGAGTAGGGGTATTTGGGAGCACATTGAAGCCAATGGTGGCAAAGAAAATATCCTGACAAAAACCGAAAAGATGCTTTCTGATAAACTGTTTCATGAAGTGTGAATTCATCTCACAGATTTACACCTTTCTTTTCATGGAGCGTTTTGCTAGCACTATTTTCATGGAATCTGCAAAGGGATATTTGCAAGCACATTGAGAGAAATGGTGAAAAAGGAAAAATCCTCAGACAAACTAGAAAGAATCTGTGAAACTGCTTTGTGATTTGTGAATTCATCTCACAGAGTTACAACATTCTTTTCATGGAGCACTTTGGTAGCACTGTTTTTGGGGAATCTGAGAAGGGATATTTTGGAACACATTGAAGCATATGATGACAAATAAAATATCCTCAGATAAAATCTAGAAACAAACTTCATGAGAAAAATCTTTGTGATGTGTGAGTTCATCTCACAGAGTTACACTTTTCTTTTTATTGAAAAGTTCGTTAACACTTTTTTAATGGAATCTGCAGTGGGATATTCCGGAGCACATTGAGAAATATGGTGAAAAAGGTAATATCCTCATATAAAAAATAGGAAAAAGCTTTCTGAGAAAGAGTCATGTGATGTGTGAATTAATCTCACAAAGTTACATGATTCACTTCATGGAGTAGTTTGCTAGCACTGTTTTTGGGGAATCTGAGAAGGAATATTTTGGATAGCTTTGAAGCCTATGGTGACAAAGGAAATATCCTCAGATAAAAACTAAAAATAAGCTTTCTGAATGTTCCTTATGATGTGTGAATTCACCTCACAGACACATCGTTCTTTTCATGGAGCAGTTTGTAGACACTGTTTTGGTGGAATCTGAAAAGTGATATATGAGTGAGCATTGAGGCCTATGGTGAAAAAGGAAATAGCCTCAGATAAAGACTAGAAAGAAGCTTTCTGAGAAACTACTTTTGAATGGGTAAATTCATCTCACAGAGATACACTGCTGTTTCCATTGGGCAGTTTGATAACACTGTTTTCGTGGAGTCTGCAAAGGGATATTTAGGAGCATTTTGAGGCCTATGGTGAAAAAGGAAGTATACTCAGATTAATATCATAAAGACATTTTCTAAGAAAGTGCTTTGTGATGTTTGAATTCAACTCACAGAGTTCACTGTTCTTTACTGTTCTTTTCATTGAGCAATTGGCTTACACTGTTTTCTTGGAATCCGCAATCTGATATTTCAGAGTGCATTGAAGCTTATGGTGACAAAGGAAATATCCTCACATAAAAACTAGAAAAAAGATTTCTGAGAAACTGTTTTGTTATGGGTGAATTCAACTCACCAAGTTACCCCTTTTCTTTCATTGAGTAGTTCGGTAGCACTGTTTTTGGGGAATGTGCAAAGGGATTTTCGAAAGCTGATAGAGGTCTGTGGTGAAAAAGGATATATCTTCAGATTAAAACTAGAGAGAAGTATTTTGAATAACTGTTTTGTGATATGTGTATTCACCTCATAGAGATATACCATTTTTTTGATTGAGCAGTTTGGCATCACTGTATTTGTGGTGTCAGAGAAGGGATATTTGGCAGCGCATTGAGGCTGATGGTGGAAAAGTAAATATGCACAGATAAAACTAGAAAGGAGCTTTCAGAGAAAAATCTTTGTGATGGGTTAATTCATCAGACACAGTTACACCTTTCTTTTCTTTGAGCAGTTTGGTAGCACTGTTTCTAGTAATCTGCAAAGGGATATTCCAGAGCTCCTAGAGGCCTATGGTGAAAACGGAAATAACTTCAGTTTAAAACTTTGGAGAAGCTTTTTGAGATACTGTATTGTGATGTTTATATTCATCTGAGTGTTTAACGTTTTTGTTGATTGAGAAGTTTGATATCACTGCTTTTGTGGTATCTGAGAGGAGTTATTTGGGAGCACATTAAACCCAATCATGAAAAAGTAAACATTCTCATATTTAAACAAGAAAGAAGCTTTCTGAGAAACTACTTTTGGATGTATGAATTCGTATCACAGAGGTAGATTGGTGTTTTCATTGAGGAGTTTGATAACACTGTTTTCGTGGTGTCTGCAATAGGATATTTGGGAGCACCTTTAAGTCTATGGTGACAAAGACAATACCTTCAGATAAAAAACAAAAAGACACTTTTTGAGAAACTGCTTTGTGATGTGAGAATTCATCTCACAGAGTTACATTGTTTTTTTCATTGAGAAGTTTGTGAACACTGTTTTCTTGGAATCTGCAATGGGATATTTTGGAGTGCATTGAAGCTTAGAGTGGAAAAGGAATTATCCTCATATAAACACTAAAACGAAGCTTTCTGAGAAATGCTCTGTGATGTGTTAATTCATCTCAAAGAGTTACACATAATTTTCAATAAATCCGTTTGATAGCAGTGTTTTCAGGGAATCTGAGAAGGGATATTTTGTATCGCTTTGAAATCTATGGTGACAAAGGAAATATCCTCAGACAAAAACTAGAAAGAAGTTTTCTGAGAAAGTTCTTTGTGACGTGTGAATTCATCTCACAGAGTTACACCTCTCTTTTCATGGAGCAGTTTACTAACACTGTTTTCATGTAATCTGTAATGGGATATTCCAGAGCACATTGAGGTCTATAGTGAAAAAAGAAATATCCTCAGATAAAAAGTAGAAAGAAGCTCTGAGAAATGGCTTTGTGATCAGTGAATTCATCTCAAAGAATTACACCTTTATTTTCATTGAACAGTTTGGTAGCACTGTTTTTAGGGAATCTGCAAAAGGATTTTCGGAAGCTCATAGAGGTCTATGGTGAAAAAGGAAATATCTTCATGTAAAAACTGGAGACAAGGTTTTTGAGAAACTGTTTTGTGATGTATGCATTCATCTCATATAAATAAATCATTTTGTTGATAGAGTAGTATGGCCTCACTGTTTTTGTGGTGTCTGAGAAGGGATATTTGGGAGCGCATTGAGGCTCCGGATGGAAAAGTAAATATGCACTGATAAAAACTGGAAAGTATCTTTCTGAGAAATTTCTTTGTGATGGGTAAATTATCTCCCAGAGGTAAACCATTCTTTTCATTGAGCAGTTTGGTTACCCTGTCTTTGTGGAATCTACAAAGTGATATTCGGAGAGCAGGGAAGCCAATGGTGAAAAATGACATACCCTCAGATAAAAACTAGAAAGAAGCTTTCTAAGAGACTGTTTTGCGATAGGTGAATTAATTTCACAGAGTTAAATCTTTCTCTTCATTGAGCATTTTGGTAACACAGTTTTTTTGGAATACAGAAAGGAATATTTGAGAGCTGATAGTCACCAATGTTGAAAAAGGAAATATCCTAAGGTTGAAACTGGAGAGAAAGTTTCTGATAACTGCTTTGTGATGCATGCATTCACCTCATAGAGGCAAAACTTTCTGTTGGCAGAGTAGTTTGACATCACTGTTTTTGTGCTGTCTGAGAAGGTATATTTGGGAGCGCATAGGAGCCCATGGTGGAAAAGGAAATATCCTGAGATATAACTAGTAAGAAGCCTTCTGAGAAATTACTTTGTGATGGGTGAATTCATCACACAGAGTTCCACCTTTTCCTTCTTTCAGCAGTTTGATAGAACTGTTTTTATAGAATCTGTGAAGGAATATTCGGGAGCTCCTAGAGGTCTATGGTGAAAAAGGAAATAACACCAGGCAAAAACTGGTGAGAAGCTCCTCGAGAAATGGTTTGGTGATGTGTGTATTCATCTCATAGAATTTAACCTCTTCGTTGATTGAGCAGTTCAGTATCGCTGTTTTTGTGGTATCTGAGAAGAGTTATTTGGGAGCATATTGAACCAAATGGTGAAAAAGGAAATATCCTCAGAATTAAACTAGAAAGAAGCTTTCTGATAAACTTCTTCATGATGAGTGAATTCATTTCAGAGAGGTACACCTTTCTATTCATTGCGCACTTTGATAGCACTATTTTTGTGGAAACTGCAAAGGGATATTAGGGAGCTCATAGAGGCCTAAGGTGAAAAAAGAGAATTCTTCAGGTAAAAACTGGAGAGAAGCTTTCAGAGAAACTCCTTTGTGATGGATACATTCATCTCATAGGGATAAATGCTTCTGTTATGGGAGGACTTTGACATCACTGTTTTTGTGGTGTCTGAGAAGGGATATTTGGGTGTGTATTAAAGCCTATGGTGGAAAAGGAAATATCTTCAGATAAAAACTAGAAAGATTTCTGAGAACTATTTTTGGATGGGTGAATTCAACTCAAAGAGATACACTGGTGTTTTCATTGAGCAGTTTGATAACTCTGTTTTTGAAGAATCTGCAAAAGGTTATTTGGGAGTGCATTGAAACCTATGGTGACAAAGAAAATATCCTCAGACAAAAACCAGAAAGAATCTTTCTGAGAAACTTTTTGCGATGTGTGAATTCATCTCACATTTATACCTTTCTTTTCATTGAGCAGTTTGGTAACACTGTTTTCTTGGAATCTGCAAAGGGATATTCGCTAGTACATTGAGGCCTATGGTTAAAAAGGAAATAACCTCAGGCAAAAACTAGAAAGAATATTTCTGAGAAATTGCTTTGTGATTTATGAATTCATCTCACAGAGTTACATGATTCTTTTTATTGAGCAGTTTGGTAGCACAGTTTTTGGGGAATCTGAGAAGGGATATTTTGGATTGCATTGAAGCCTATGGTGACAAATGACATATCCTCAGATAAAAACTAGAACTAAGCTGTCTGAGAAACTGTTTTGTGATGTGCAAATTCATCTCATAGAGTTACAACTTTCCTTTCATGGAGCCGTTTGCTAACACTATTCATGGAATCTGTGATGAGATATTTTGGAGCCCATTGAGACCTATGGTGAAAAAGGAAATATCCACAGATCAAAACTAGAAAGAAGCTTTCTGAGAAAGTGTTTTGTGATGAGTGAATTCATCTCACAGAAGTAGACTGTTCCTTTCATTGTGCAGTTTGCTAACACTGTTTTCTTGGAATCTGCAATGGGATATTTAGGAGTACATTCAAGATTAGGGTGACAAAGAAAATATCTTCAGACAAAAACTAGAAAGTAGCGTTCTGAAAACTGCTTTGTGATTTGTGTATTCATCTCACAGAGTTACATGATTTTTTACGTGGAGCATTTTGGTAGCACAGTTTTTATGGAATCTGAAAGGGGATATTCGGGAGCTCCTAGAGGCCTAGGTTGAAAAAGGAAATAACTTCAGATAAAAACCGGAAAAAAACTTTTTGAGAAATGGTTTTTGATATGTGTATTCATCTCATAGTTTAACCTTTTTGTGGATTGAGCAGTTCAGCATCACTGTTTTCGTGGTATCTGAGACGATATATTGTGGATCACATTGAAGCCTATGGTGAAAAAGAAATATCCTCAGATAAAAACTAGAAAGAAGCTTTCTGAGAAATGCTCTGTGATGTGTTAATTCATCTCAAAGAATTACACCTTTATTTTCATTGAACAGTTTGGTAGCACTGTTTTTAGGGAATCTGCAAAAGGATTTTCGGAAGCTCATAGAGGTCTATGGTGAAAAAGGAAATATCTTCATGTAAAAACTGGAGACAAGGTTTTTGAGAAACTGTTTTGTGATGTATGCATTCATCTCATATAAATAAATCATTTTGTTGATAGAGTAGTATGGCCTCACTGTTTTTGTGGTGTCTGAGAAGGATATTTGGGAGCGCATTGAGGCTCCGGATGGAAAAGTAATATGCACTGATAAAAACTGGAAGTATCTTTCTGAGAAATTTCTTTGTGATGGGTAAATTATCTCCCAGAGGTAAACCATTCTTTTCATTGAGCAGTTTGGTTACCCTGTCTTTGTGGAATCTACAAAGTGATATTCGGAGAGCAGGGAAGCCAATGGTGAAAAATGACATACCTCAGATAAAAACTAGAAAGAAGCTTTCTAAGAGACTGTTTTGCGATAGGTGAATTAATTTCACAGAGTTAAATCTTTCTCTTCATTGAGCATTTGGTAGCACAGTTTTTATGGAATCTGCAAAGGGATATTTGGGAGCACATTGAAGCCTATGGTGAAAAAGAAATATCCTCAGATTTAAACTAGAAAGAAGCTTTCTGAGAAACTGCTTTGTGATGCATGCATTCACCTCATAGAGGCAAAACTTTCTGTTGGCAGAGTAGTTTGACATCACTGTTTTTGTGCTGTCTGAGAAGGTATATTTGGGAGCGCATGGAAGCCCATGGTGGACAAGAAATATCCTGAGATATAAACTAGTAAGAAGCTTTCTGAGAAACTACTTTGTGATGGGTGAATTCATCACATAGAGTTCCACTTTTTCCTTCTTTTAGCAGTTTGATAGAACTGTTTTTATGGAATCTGTGGAGGGATATTCGGGAGCTCCTAGAGGTCTATGGTGAAAAAGGAAATAACATCAGACAAAAACTGGTGAGAAGCTCTTCGAGAAATGGTTTGGTGATGTGTGTATTCATATCATAGAATTTAACCTTTTTCTTGATTGAGCAGTTCAGTATCACTGTTTTTGTGGTATCTGAGAAGAGTTATTTGGGAGCATATTGAAGCAAATGGTGAAAAAGGAAATATCCTCAGATTTAAACTAGAAAGAAGCTTTCTGATAAACTTCTTCATGATGGGTGAATTCATTTCAAAGAGTAACACCTTTCTATTCTTTGCACACTTGGATAGCACTGTTTTTGTGGAAACTGCAAAGGGATATTAGGGAGCTCATAGAGGCCTAAGGTGAAAAACAGAATTCTTCAGGTAAAAACTGGAGAGACGCTTTCGGAGAAACTCCTTTGTGATGGGTGCATTCATTGCATAGGGATAAGTGCTTCTGTTGTGGGAGGACTTTGACATCACTGTTTTTGTGGTGTCTGAGAAGGGATATTTGGGTGTGTATTAAAGCCTATGGTGGAAAAGGAATATCTTCAGATAAAAACTAGAAAGATTTCTGAGAACTATTTTTGGATGGGTGAATTCAACTCAAAGAGATACACTGGTGTTTTCATTGAGCAGTTTGATAACTCTGTTTTTGTAGAATCTGCAAAAGGTTATTTGGGAGTGCATTGAAACCTATGGTGACAAAGAAAATATCCTCAGACAAAAACCAGAAAGAATCTTTCTGAGAAACTTTTTGCGATGTGTGAATTCATCTCACATTTATACCTTTCTTTTCATTGAGTAGTTTGGTAACACTGTTTTCTTGGAATCTGCAAAGGGATATTCGCTAGTACATTGAGGCCTATGGTTAAACAGGAAATAACCTCAGGCAAAAACTAGAAAGAAGATTTCTGAGAAACTGCTTTGTGATTTATGAATTCATCTCGCAGAGTTACATGATTCTTTTCATTGAGCAGTTTGGTAGCACTGTTTTTGGGGAATCTGAGAAGGGATATTTTGGATTGCATTGAAGCCTCTGGTGAAAAACGACGTATCCTCAGATAAAAACTAGAACTAAGCTGTCTGAGAAACTGCTTTGTGATGTGCAGATTCATTTCATAGAGTTACAACTTTCCTTTTATGGAGCCATTTGCTAACACTATTCATGGAATCTGTGATGAGATATTTTGGAGCGCATTGAGACATATGGTGAAAAAGGAAATATCCACAGATCAAAACTAGAAAGAAGCTTTCTGAGAAAGTGTTTTGTGATGAGTGAATTCACCTCACAGAAGTAGACTGTTCTTTTCATTGTGCAGTTTGCTAACACTGTTTTCTTGGAATCTGCAATGGGATATTTAGGAGTAGATTTAAGATTAGGGTGACAAAGAAAATATCTTCATACAAAAACTAGAAAGTAGCATTCTGAAAACTGCTTTGTGATTTGTGTATTCATCTCACAGAGTTACATGATTTTTTACGTGGAGCATTTTGGTAGCACAGTTTTTATGGAATCTGAAAGGGGATATTCGGGAGCTCCTAGAGGCCTAGGGTGAAAAAGGAAATAACTTCAGATAAAAACCGGAAAGAAACTTTTTGAGAAATGTTTTTGATATGTGTATTCATCTCATAGTTTAACCTTTTTGTGGATTGAGCAGTTCAGCATCACTGTTTTCGTGGTATCTGAGACGATATATTGTGGATCACATTGAAGCCTATGGTGAAAAAGGAAATATCCTCAGATTTAAACTAGAAAGAAGCTTTCTGAGAAACTGCTTTGTGATGGGTGAGCTCATCCACAGAGGTATACCTCTTCATTCATTGAGGATTTTGGTAGCTCTGTTTTTGAGGAATCTGCAGAGGGATAATTGGGAGCACAAAGAGGCCTAAGGTGAAAAAATAATATTCTTCATGTAAAAACTCGAGATAAGCTTTCTGAGAAACTCCTTTATGATGTGTGCATTCATCTCATAGAGCTAAACGTTTCTGTTGAGGGAGTTGTTTGGTTTCACTGATTTTGTAGTGTCTGAGAAGGGATATTTGGAAGCCCATTGAAGCCTATGGTGGAAAACGAAATATCCACAGATAAAAAATAGAAAGATGCTTCCTGAGAAACTGCTTTGTGTTGGGTCAATTTATCTCACAGAGTTACATGATTCTTTATATGGAGGAGTTTGTTAGCACTGTTTTTATAGAATCTGCAGAGGGATATTTGGGAGCACATAGAATCCTAAGGTGAAAAAAGGAAATTCTTCAGGTAAAAACTGGAGAGAAGTTTTCTGAGAAACTTGTGATGTATGCATTCATCTCATAGAGCTAAACGTTTCTGTTGAAGGAGCACTTTGGCATCAGTGGTTTTGTGGTGTTTGAGAAGGGATATTCTTTTCATGGAGTAGTGTGTAAGCACTGTTTATTTTGAATCTACAGAGGAATAACTGGAAGCACATAGAGGCCTAAGGTGAAAAAAGAAATTTCTTCACATAACAACTGGAGATAAGCTTTTGGAGAAACTCCTTCAGGATGTGTGCATTCATCTCACAGAGTTAAACATTTCTGTTGAATGAGCACTTTGGCGTCACTGTTTTTGTCGTGTCTGAGAAGGAATATTTGGGAGCACATTGAAGCCTATGATGGAAAAGGAAATATCCTCATATAAAAACTAGAAATAAGCTACCTGAGAAACCGCTTTGTCATCAGTTACTTCATCTCACAGAGTTACATGACTTTTTTCATGGAGCAGTTTGGTATCACTATTTTTAGGGAATGTGAGAGGGATATTTTTAATCACATTGAAGCCTATAGTGACAAGGGAAATATCCTCAGATAAAAACCAGAAAGAAGCTTTCTGAGAAAGTTCTTTGCCATGTGTGAATTCATCTCACAGAGTTACACCTTTTCTTTCATGGAGCAGTTCGCTAACACTGTTTTTGTGGAATCTGCAAAGGGATATTTGGGAGCGCATTGAGGCCTAGGGTGGAAAAGGAAATACACTCAGAAAAAAACCAAAAAGGAGCTTTCTGTGAAACTGCTTTGTGATGTGTGAATTAATCTCATAGAGACACACTGTTCTTTGCATTGATGAGTTTGCTAATACTGTTTTCTTGGAATATGGAATGGAATATTTTGGAGTGCATTGACAATGGTGACAATGGAAATATCCTCAGGCAAAAGCTAGAAAGAAGCTTTCTGACCAACTACTTTTGATTTGTGAATTCATCTCACAGAGATACATGATTCTTTCCATGGAGCAGTTTGGTAGCACTGTTTTTATGGAATCTGCAAAGGGATATTTGGCAGCTTCCAGAGGCCTATAGTGAAAAGGAAATAAATTCAGATGAAAACTGGAGGGAAGCTTTATGAGAAACGGTTTTCTCATGTGTGTATTCATATCATAGAGTTTAACCTTTTTCTTGATTGAGCAGTTCGGCATCATTGTTTCTGCAGTATGTGAGAGGAGACATTTGGAGCACATTGAAGCCTATGGTGAAAAAGGAAATATCGTCATATTTAAACTAGAAAGAAGCTTTCTGAGAAACAGTTTTGTGATGGGTGAATTCATCTCACAGAGTTTCAATTTTGTTTTCATTGAGCAGCTTGATAACACTTTTTTTTGGAATCTGCAAAGGATATTTGGGAGCGCATAGAGTTCCATAGCAAAACAGGAAATATCTTCAGTTAAAAACCAGAGGGAAGCTTTCTGAGAAACTCCTTTGTGATGTGTGCATTCATCTCATAGAGATAAATGTTTCTGTTGTGGGAGGACTTTGGCATCACTGTTTGTGTGTTGTCTGAGAAGGGAAATTTGGGGACACATTGAAGCCTATGGTGGAAAAAGAATTCTCCTCAGATAAAAATTAGAAAGAAGCTTCCTGAGAAACTGCTTTGTGATGGGTCAATTATCTCACAGAGATACATCATTCTTTTAGTGGTGCAGTTTGTTAGCATTGTTTTTGTAGAATCTGCATAGGGATATTTGGGAGCACATAGAGGCCTAAGATGAAAAAAGAAATTACTACAGGTAACAACTGGAGAGAAGCTTTCAGATAAATTCCTTTGTGATGTTTGCATTCATCTCATAGAGTTAACATTTCTCTTGAGGAAGAACTTTGACATCAACATTTTTGTGGTTCCTGAGATGGGATATTTGGGAGTGCATGGAAGCCAATGGTGGAAAAGGAAATATCCTCATATAACTAGAAAGAAGCTTTCTTCGAAAATGCTTTGTGATGTGTTAATTCGTGGCACAGAGTTACATGATTCTTTTAATGGAGCCATTTGGTAACACTGTTTTCATGGAATCTGCAAAGTGATATTTGAAAACACATTGAGGTTTATAGTGGAAAAGGAAATATCCTCAGATAAAAGCTAGAAGGAAGCTTTCTGAGAAACTGCTTTGTGACGTGTGAATTTATCTCACAGAGTTACAATGTACCTTTCATTGATCGGTTTTCTAACAACGTTTTCATGGAATCTGCAATAGGATATTTTAGAGCTCATTGAAGCCTATGGTGACAAAGGAAGTATTCTCAGGTAAAAACCAAAAAGAGGCTCTCTGAGAAACTACTTTGTGATGTGTGAATTCATCTCAAAAAGTTTCATCATTCTTTTCATTGAGCAGTTTGCTAACAGTGTTTTCTTGGAATCTGCAACAGGATATTGATTTGTTTTTCTAAGACCACCAGAGCGGGCAAAAAAGAACCAGCGACTAGGCAAGTGTAGGAGCAAAACTGCAAGTTTATTTTGGTCACCTAAGGTGTGGGGAAGAGGTCTGTCGGCCTCTGGCAAAGAAGGCCGACAGAGTCCCCTGGTGGGGCTCTCGGACAGAGTTCCTGGAGTCCTGACATCCCGACAGGAGCGAAGGACTGAGGAAGGCCGCACGTGGCGTCCCTCCGGAGCGGCTTTTCTAGGAGTGGGAGGGCAATAGGCGGGGCACGGGCATGTCAGGGGGCGTTCCGCAAGTGCGACCAGGTAAATCTTGGTCTCTTCGGATTGACATCACCTGGCGCATGCCTAGTTGGTCTGCACCTTCCCGGGTCACCAGCTGCATTTTCGCACGCGCGGGAAAAGTTGGGGGGGGGATGAAGAACCCGGAAGTGCACCATCTTGCGTCCGTTCATCCAAACAGATATTTCGAAGCACAATGTAGCCTATAGTGACACAATGAATATCATCATATAAAAACTAGAAAGAAGATTTCTGAGAAAGTTCTTTTGATTTGTGAATTTACCTCACAGAGTTTTACCTTTCTTTTTCATGCAGCAGTTTGCTAATACCATTATCGTGGAATCTGCAGAGTGATATTTGGGGGCGCATTGAGGCCTATGGTGAAAAAGGAAATATCCTCAGATATTAACTAGAAATTAGGTTTCTGAAAAACTGTTTTATTATGTGTGAATTTATACAACAGAGTTACACTGTTCTTATCATTAAGCATTTTGCTAACACTCTTTTTTGGAATCTGCAATGGAATATTTCAGAGTACATGAAGCTTATAGTGACAAAGGAAATATCCTCATATAAAAACTAGAAAGAAGCTTTCTCAGAAAACACTTTGTGTTATGTTAATTCATCTCATGGAGCTACATGATTCTTCTCATGGATCAATTTGATAATGCTCTTTTTAGGGAATCTGAGAAGGGATGTTTTGGATCACATTAAATCCTATGGTGGCAAAGGAAATATCTTCATATAGAAACTAGAAAGAAACTTTCTGAGAAAGTTATTTGTCGTGCATGAATCCATCTCACAGAGTTACACATTTGTTTTCATGGAGCAGTTTGCTAACACCGTTTTCTTGGAATCTGCAAAGGGATTCTTAGTAGCACATTGAGGCCTATGGTGGAAAAGAAAATATCCTCAGATAACAACTAGAAAGAAGTTTACTGAGAAATTGCTTTGTGATGTGTGAACTCATCTCACAGAGATAAAATGTTCCTTTCATTGAGAAGTTCACTAACACTGTTATCTTGGAGTGTGCAAAGGGATATTTCAGAGGACATTGCAGCTGATAACAAAACTATCCTCAGACAAAAACTAGAAAGAAACTTTCTGAGAAACTGCTTTGTGATTCAGAAATTCATCGCACAGTTACATGAATCTTCTCGTGGAGCATTTGGTAGCACCGTTTTTGGGGAATCTGAGAAAGGATATTTTGGATCAGATTGAAGCATACGGTGACAAAGGAATTATCCTCAGATAAAAACTAGAAAGCAGCTTTGTGAGAAAGTCCTGTGTGATATGTGAATTCATCTCACAGAGTTACACCTTTCTTTTCTAGGAGCAGTTTACTAACACTGTCTTCGTGGAATCTGCAAAGGGATGTTTTGGAGTGTATTGAGGGCTAAAGTGAAAAAGTAAATGATCTCAGATAAAAACTAGAAGGAAGCTTTCTGAAAAATTGCTTTGTGATGTGTGAATTCATCTCACAGTGTTACACCATTCCTTTCAATGAGCAGTTTGATAACACTCTTTTCGTGGGATCTGCAGTGGGATATTTGGGATCGCATTGAAGCCTATGGTGACAAAGGAACTATTCTCAGATTAAAACCAAAAAGAAGCTTTCTGTGAAAAGGCTTTGTGATGTGTTAATTCACCTCATAGAGAATTAAAAGAATTCACCATTCTTTTAATTGAGAAGTTTGCTAACAATTTTTTCGTTTATTTTGCAATGGGATATTCGACAGCACCTTGAGGAATATGGTGAAAAAGGAAATATCCTCAGATAAAAAGTAGGAAGAATCTTTCTGAGAAACAGCATTGTGATGTGTGAATTCACCTCACATAGTTCCACCATTCTTTTCATTGAGCAGTTTGCTAACACTGCTCTCATGGAATCTGCAATAGGATGTTTGGGAGTCATTGAAACCTATGGTGACAAACGAAATATCCTCAGATAAAAACCAAAAGAAAAGTTTCTGAGAAACTGTTTTGTGATGTGTGAATTCATCTCACAGAGTTACACTGTTGTTTTCATTGAGCAGTCTGCTAACACTGTTTTCTTGGAATCTGCAATGGGATAATTCAGAGTGCATTGATGCTTATGATGACAAAGGAAATATCCTCATATAAAATCTAGAAAGAAACTTTTGAGAAACTGCTTTCTGATGTGTTATTTCATCTCAGAGTTACAGGATTCTTTTCATGGATCAGTTTGACAGCACCATTTTTGGGGAATCTGAGAAGGAATATTTTGCATCATATTGAAGCCTATGGTGACAAAGGAAATATCCTCAAAAAACTCTACAAAGAAGTTTTTGGAGAAATTTCTTCCTGATGTGTGAATTCATCTCCCAGAGTTGCACTATTCTTTTCATTGAACAGATTGCTAACATTGTTTTCTTGGAAAGTGCAATGGGATATTTTAGAGTGCATTCAATCTTTTGGTGACAGAGGCAATATCCTCAGACAAAAACTAGAAATAAGCTTTCTGAGAAACTGCTTTGTGCTTTGTGAATTCATCTCACAGAGTTACCCGATAGTCTTCATGGAGCAATTTGTTAGCACTCCTTTTGGGAAAACTGAGAAGGGATATTTGGGATCGCATTGAAGCCTGTGGTGACAAAGGAAATATCATCAGATAAAAACCAAAAAGAAACTTTCTGAGAAACTGCTTTGTGATGTGTGAATTCATCTCACAGAATTACACTGTTATTTTCATTGAGCAGTTTGGTGACACTGTTTTCTTGGAATCCGCAATGGGATATTTCGGAGTGCATTGAAGTTTATGATGATAAAGAAATATCTTCAGACAGAAACCAAAATGAACCTATCTGAGAAACTGTGATGTGATGTGTGAATTGATCTCACAGATTTACATATTTCTTTTCATGGAGCCATTTGCTAACACTGTTTTCATGGAATCTTATTAGGAATATTCTCTAGTGCCTTGAAGCAAATGGTGAAGTAGGAAATATCCTCAGACAAAAGCTGGAAAGAACCTTTCTGAGTAACTGCATTGTGATTTGTGAATTCATCTCACAGAATTACACAATTCTTTTCATGGAGCAGTTTACTAGCAGTGTGTGTAGGGAAACTGAGAAGGGATATTATGAATTCCATTGAAGCCTACGGTAACAAAAGAAATAACCTCTGATAAAATCTAGAAAGAAACTTTTGGAGAACCCTGTTTACGATGTGTGAATTCATCCCAGAGTTACACCATTTTTTTAAATGAGAAGTTTGCTAACACATTTTTTGTGGAATCTGCAATGAAATATTCTCCAGTACATTGAGTCAAATGGTGAAAAAGTAAATATCCTCACATTAAAACTAGAAATAAGCTTTCTGAAAAACAGCCATGTGATGTGTGAATTCATCTCACAGAATTCCATCCTTCTCTTCATTAAGCAGTTTGGTAGCACTGTTTTTAGGGAATCTGAGAAGGGATGGTTTGGATCTTATTGAAGCCTAGGGTGACATATGAAATATCCTTAGATAAAAACTATACAGAAGCTTTCTGAGAAACCTCTTTGTGATTCGTGAATTTATCTCACAGAGTTACACAATTCTTTAAATGGAGGAGTTTGCTAACACTTTTATCATGGAATCTGTGAAAGGATATTTGGGAGCACATTGTGGCCTATGGTGAAAAAGGAAACATCCCCAGATAAAAACTAGAAAGAAGATTTCTGAGAAACTGCTTTGTGATGTGTGATTTCAGCTTACAGAATTACACTGTTCTTTACATTGAGCAGTTTGCTTACACTGTTGACTTAGGATCTTCAGTCTGATATTTCAGAGTGCATTGAAACTTGTGGTGACAAAGGACATATCCTCATATATAAACTAGAAAGAATCTTTTGGAGAAACCTCTTTCTGAAGTGTTAATTCATCTCACAGAGTTACAGTATTCTTTTCATGGAGCAGTTTGGTAGCACTGTTTTTGGTAAATCTGAGAAGGGATATTTTGAACTGCGTTGGACCATAGGTTTACAAAGGAAATACCCTCAGATAAAAACTAGAAAGAAGCTTTCTGTGAAAGTTCTTTGTGATGTGTGAACTCATCTCACAGAGTTTGACGTTTCTTTTTCATGGAGCTGTATGCTAACACTGTTTTCATGGAATTTCAAAAGTGATATGTGGCAGTGCTTTGAGGCCCGTGGTGAAAAAGAGAATATCCTCAGAGTAAAACTAGAAAGAATCTTTCTGAGAAACTGCTTTGCGATGTGTTAGTTCATCTCACTGTGTTACATGATCCTTTAAAAGGATCAGTTTGGTAACAGTGTTTCTGGGGATTCTGAGAAGGAATATTTTGGATCGCTCTGAAGCCTACTTTTCATGGAACAGTTTGGTAGCACTATTTTTGGGGAATCTGAGAAGGGATATTTTGAATTGCCTTGAAGCCTGTGGAGACAAAGGAAATATACTCAAATAAAAAAATAGGAAGAAGATTTCTGAGAACATTCTTTCTGATGTGTTAATTCATCTCACAGAGATGCACCTTTGTTTTCATGGAGCAGTTTGCTAACACTGTTTTCCTCGAATTTGCAAAGGGATATTTGGGAGCTCATTGAGGCTTATGGTGAAAAAGGAAATATCCTCATATAAAAACTAGAAAGAATCGTCCTGAGAAACTGTTTTGTGAGGTCTGAGTTCATCTCACAGAGTTACACCATTCTTTTCATGGAACAGTTTGGTTGCCCTGTTTTTGGGGAATCTGAGAAGGGATATTTTGGATCGCATTGAAGCCTATGGTGACATAGGAAATATACTCATATAAAAACTAGAAAGAAGCTTTCTGAGAAAGTTCTTTGTGATATGTGAATTCATCTTACAGATTTACAACTTTCTTTTCATGTAGCAGTTTGCTAACACTGCTTTTGCTTAATCTGCAAAGGGATATTTGGGAGCGCTTTGAGGCCTATAGTGAAAAAGGAAATATCCTCAGATAAAAATTAGAAAGAATCTTTCTGGGAAACTGCTTTGTGATGTGTGAATTCAGCTCACACAGTTAAACCATTCTTTTCATTGAGCAGTTTGCTCACACTGTTTTTGTGGAGTCTGCAAAGGGATATTTGGGAGTTCATTGAAGCCTATAGTAACAAAGTAAATAATCTTATGATAAAAAAGAAAAAGAAGTCTTCTGAGAAACTACTTTGTGATGTGTTAATTCATCTCACAGAGTTGCATGATTCTTTTGTAGGATCATTTTTGTTGCAGTGTTTTTGGGGAATCTGAGGAGGGATATTTTGAATCGCATTGAAGCCTATGGTGACAAAAGAAATATCCTAATAAAATCAATAAAGCTACATTCTGAGAATCATCTTTGTGATGTGCGAATCCATCTCACAGAGTTACAGCATTCTTTTAATGGAAAAGTTTGGTAGCACTGATTTTGAGGAACCTGAGAGGGATATTTTAGATCACATTGAAGCCATAGGTGAAAAAGGAAATATCCCCAGAAAATACTAGAAAGAAGCTTTATGTGATACTTTTTGTGATGTGTGAATTCATCTAACTGAGTTATATGATTAGCTGTTTGCTAACAATGATTTCATTGAATCTGCAATAGGATATTTTGGATCGCATTGAAGCTTTTGGTGGCAAAGGAAATATCCTCAGATAAAAGCTAGAAAGAAGATTCATGAGAAACTACTTCATGATGTGTGAATTCACCTCACAGAGGTACACCGTTCTTTTCATTGAGTTGTTTGATAACACTGTTTTGGTGGAATCCCCAAAGGGATATATGGGAGCTCATTGATGCCTATAATGAAAAAGGAAATATCCTCAGATAAAAACTACAGAGAAGCTTTTTAAGAAACTACTTTGTGATGTGTGAGTTCATCTCACAGAATTACACTCTTTTTTTCATTGAACAGTTTGCTAACACTGTTTTCGTGCAATCTGCAATGGGATATTTCAGAGCGCAATTAAGCTTATAGTGACAAAGGAAATATCTTCAGGCAAAAACTAGAAAGAATCTTTCTAAGAACCTGATTTGTGAAACGTGAATTCATCTGACAGACTTACACGATTCTTTTCATGGTGGAATTTGGTAGCACTCCTTTTGGGGAATCTGAGAAGGGATATATTGGATCGCTTTGAAACCTTTGGTGACAAAGGAATTATACTCAGTAAAATCTAGAAAGAAATTTTCTGAGAAACTTCTTTGTGATTTTTGAATTCATTTCACATGGTTGCACCTTTCTATTCATGGCACAGTGTGCTACCACTGTTTTCATGGAATCTACAAAGAATTTTTGGGAGCCTATTTAGGCCTATTGTGAGAAAGGAAATATCCACAGATAAAAACAAGAAAGAAGTTTTCTGAGAAACTGGTTTATAGTGTGTTAATTCATCTCACAGAGTTACACGATTCCTTTAAAGGATCAGTTTTGTAGCACTGTTTTTCAGAAAACTGAGAAGGGATATTTTGGATAACATTGAAGCCTATCTTGACAAAGGAAATATCCTCAGATGAATACTAGAAGGAAACTTTCTGAGAAAGTTCTTTGTAATGTGTGAATTCATCTCTGACAGTTACACTTTTCTTTTCATGGATCAGTTTGCTAACACTGTTTTCACAGAAACTGCAAAGGGATATTTGGGAGCACATTGAGGCATATAGTGAAAGGGAAATATCCTCACATAAACACTAGAAAGAAGCTTTCTGAGAAACTGCTTTGTGATATGTGAATTCATTCACAGAGCTACACTGTTCTTTTCACTGAGCAGTTTCTAAACACTGTTTTCCTGGAATGTGAAAAGGGATTATCGGAGTGCATTCAAGACTGTAGAGAAAAAGGAACTATCCTCAGATAAAAGCTAGAAATAGTTGTCTGAGAAACTTCTTTGTGATCAGTGAATTCATCTCACACAGATACACTGCACTTTTCATTGAGTAGTCTGTTAATACTGGTTTCTTGGAACCTGTAATAGGATATTTGGGAGTGCACTGATGCCTATGGTAACGAAGGAACTATCCTTAGATGAAAACTGAAAACAATCTTTCTGTGAAACTGCCTTGTGATGTGTGAATTCATCTCACAAGATCACATCATTCTTTTCATTGAGTAATCTGTTACACTGTTTTCTTGGAATCTGCAATCTGTTATTTTGCAGCACATTGGAGCTTTGGGTGACAAAAGAAATATCCTCATATAAAAACTAGACAGAAGTGTTCTGAAAAACTGCTTTGTGATTTGTGAACTCATCTCACAGAGTTACACAATTCTTTACATGAAGCAGTTTGGTAGCACTGTTTTTATGGAATCTGCAAAGGGATATTCAGGAACTCCTAATGGCATTCAGTGAAAAAAGAAATAACTCCAGATAAAAACTGGAGAGAAGCTTTTTGAGAAATTGTCTTTGATGTGTTTATTCATCTCATAGAGTTTAACTTTTTGTTGATTGAGCAGTTCAGCATCATTTGGGGGCACATTGAAGCCTATGGTGAAAAAGTAAATATCATCAGATTTAAACTAGAAAGAAACATTCTGAGAAACTGCTTTGTGATGAGTGAATTCATCTCACGGAGTTACACCTTTCTTTTCATTGAGCAGTTTGGTAGAACTATTTTTGTGGAACCTGTAGAGGGATATTTGGAGCACATTGAAGCCTAAGGTAAAAAAGAAAATTCTTCAGGTAAAAACTGGAGAGAAGATTTCTGAGAAACTACTTTATGATGTCTGTATTCATCTCATAGAGCTAAACTTTTCTGTTGAAGGAACACTTTGGCTTCACTGTTTTTGTGGTGTCTGAGAAGGGATATTTGCGAGCCCATTGAAGTCTACAGTGGAAAAGGAAATATCCTCAGATAAAAACGAGAAAGAAGTTTTCTGAGAAAAACTGCTTTCTAATATGTGAATTCATCTCACAGAGTTACTATTTCCTTTCATGGAGCAGTGTGTTAACACTGTTTTTATGGAATCTGAGAAAGGATATTTTGGATTGCATTCAAGTCTATACTGACAAAGGAAATATCCTCAGGTAAAAACTTGAAACAAGCTTCCTGAGAAACAACTTTGTGATGGGTGAATTTGACTCACAGAGTTAAAACTTGCTTGTCAGTGCACAGTTTGGTAGCACTGCTTTTGTGGAATCGGCAGAGGGATATTTGGGAGCACATAGAGGTCTAAGGTGAAAAAAGAAAATTCTTCAGGTAAAAATTGCAGATAAGCTTTCTGAGAAACTTCTTTGTGAGGTTTGCATTCATCTAATAGAGGGAAACCTTTCTCTTGAGGAAGCCCTTTGGTATCACTGATTTTGTGGTGTCTGAGAAGGGATATTTTGGATCGCAATGAAGCATATAGTGACAAAAGAAATATCCTCAGATAAAAACTATAAGGAAGCTTTCTGACAAAGTTCCTTGTGATATGTGAATTCATCTCACAGAGGTACACCTTTATTTCATGGAGCAGTTTGCTGATACTGTTTTCGTTTACTCTGCAAAGGGATATTTGAGAGTGCATTGAGGCCTATAGTGTAAAAGGAAATATCCTCAGATAAAAACTAGAAAGCTTTCTGGGAAACTGCTTTTTGATGACTGAATTCATCTCACAGAGTTACAGTGTTCCTTTCATTAAGCAGTTTGGTAACAATGTTTTAATAAAATCTTCAATAGGATATTTTGGAATGCGTTGAAACCTAGAGTGACATAGGAAATATCCACAGATAAAAACCAAAAAAAAGCTTTCTGAGAAACTGCTTTGGGATGTGTGAATTTATCTCAAAGAGTTCACTGTTCTTTCCATTGATCAGTTTGCTACCATTGTTTTCATGCAATCTGCAGTGAGACATTTTGGAGCACATTGACGCTTAGGGTGACAAAGAAAATATCCTCAGGCAAAAACTAGAAAGAAGTTTTCTGAGAAACTGCTAGTGATTTGTGATTTCATTTCACAGTGTTATGTGATACTTTTCATGGAGCAGTTTGGTAGCCCTATTTTTATGGAATCTGCAAAGTTACATTCGAGAGCTCCCAGAGGCCAATGGTGAAAAAGCAAATCACATCAGATAAAAACTAGAGAGAAGTTTTTTGAGAAATGTTTTTGTTATGTGTATTCATCTCATAGGGTTTAACGTCTTTGGTGATTGAGCAGTTCAGCATTACTGTTTTTGTGTATCTGAGAGGAGATATTTAGGAACACCTTTAAGTCTATGGTGAAAAAGAAAATATACACAGTTTTAAACTATAAATGAAGCTTTCTGAGAAACTGCTTTATGATGGGTGAACTCATCTCAAAGAGTTCCACCTCTACTTTCGTGGAGTAGTTTTTTAACACTGTTTTGTCGGATCTGTAGAGGGATATTAGGAAGCACAAAGATGCCTAAGGTGAAAAAAGAAAATTCTTCAGATAAAAACTGGAGAGAGGTCTTCTGGGACACTCTTTGTGATGTGTGCATTCATGTCATAGAGCTAAACGTTTCTGTTGAGGGAGCACTTCGGTATCACTGTTTTTGTGATGTTTGAGAAGGGATATTTGGAAGCACATTGAAGTCTATGGTGGAAAAGGAAATACCCTCAGATAAAAACTAGAAAGAAGCTTCCTGAAAAACTGTTTTGTGATGGGTCAATTTATCTCACAGTGTTACATCATTTCTTTCATGGAGCAGTTTGCTATCACTGTTTTTGTGGAACCTGCAGAGGCATAATTGGGAGCACATACAGGCCTAAGGTGATAAAAGAAATTTCTTCAGGTAACAACTGGAGAGAAACTTTTGGAGAAACTCTGTTGTGATGTGTGCATTCATCTCACAGAGCTAAAGGTTTCTGTTGAGGGAGCACTTGACATTACTGTTATTGTGGTGTCTGAGAGGGATATTTGGGAGTGCATTGAAGCCTATGGTGGAAAAGGAAATATCCTCATATAAAAACTAGACAGAAGGTTTCTTCAATACCGTTTTGAGATATGTTAATTCTTCTCACAGAGTTGCATGATTCTTTTCATGGATCATTTTGGTAGCACTGTTTTTGGAGAATCTCAGAATGGATATTTTGGATTGCATTGAAGCCTATGGTGACTAAGGATATATCCTCAGATAAAAACTAGAAAGAAGCTTTCTGAGATAGTTCTTTGTGATGTGTGAAATTATCTCACAGAGTTACACTTTTCTTTTCATGGGGCAGTTTGATAGCAGAGTTTTTCTGGAATCTGCAAAGGGATATTTGGAAGCCACTTGAGGCCTATAGTGGAAAAGGAAATATCCTCAGATAAAAACTAGAAAGAAGCTTTCTGAGAAACTGCATTGTGATGTGTGAATTTAACTCACAGAGTTACACCATTCCTTTCATTGAGCAGCTTGTTACCCCTATTTCCTTGGAATCTGCAATGGGATATTTTGGGGTGCATTGAAGCTTATAGTGACAATGGAAATATCCTCATATAAAAACTATAAGGAAGCTTTCAGAGGAACTTGTTTGTGATGTTCTAATTAATATCACTGAGTTACACGATTCTTTTAATGGATCTGTTTGGTAGCAGTGTTTTTGGGTAATCTGAGAAGGGATACTTTGAATCACATTGAAGCCTATGGTGACAAAGGAAATGTCGTCATATAAAAACTTGAAAGAAGGTTTCTGAGAAACTGCTTTCTGATGTGCTAATTCATCTCACAGAGTTACACCATTCTTTTCATGGAGAAGTTTGCTAACATTGTTTTCCTGGAATCTGCACAGGGATATTTGGGAGCGAATTGAGGCCTATGGTGAAAAAGGAAATATCCTCAGATAAGAACAGGAATGAAGGCTTCTGAGAAAGTTCTTTGTGATGCGAGAGTTCATCTCAGGGAGTTACACCTTTCTGTTCTTGGAGAACTTTGGTAACACTGTTTTTGTGGAATCTGCAAAGGGATATTTGGGAGCACTTTGAGGCCTATAGTGGAAAAGCAAATATCCTCAGAGAAAAACTAGAAAGAAGCTTTCCAAAAAACTGCTTTGTGATGTGTGAATTCAAATCACACAGTTACACTGTTCTTTTCATTGAGCAGTTTGCCAGCAGTGTTTCCTTGGAATATAGAATGGAATTTTGTGGAGCACTTTGAAGCTTACTGTGAAAAGAGAAATATCCTCAGAAAAACTATAAAAAAGAGTTCTGAGAAACCACTTTATGAATTGTGAATTCGACTCACAGGGTTACTTGATACTTTTCATGGAGCAGTTTGGTAGCACTGCTTTTGGGGAATCTGAGAAGGGATATTTTGGATTGCATTGAAGCCAATGGTGACAATGGAAATATTCTCAGAGGAAAATCAGAAAGAAATTCCTGAGAAAGTTCTTTGTGATGTGTGAATTCAACATGCAGAGTTACATCTGTCATTTTATGGAGCAGTTTGCTAATACTGTTTTCCTGGAATCTGCAAAGGAATATTTAGGTGCACATTGAGACCTGTGGTGAAAAAGGAAATATACTCAAATTAAAACTATAAAGAAGCTTTCTAAGAAACTGATTTCTTATGTGAGAATTCACCTAATACAGTTACACTGTACTGTTCATTCAGCAATTTGCCTACACTGCTTTCTTAGAATCTGAAATGGGATATTTTGGAGTTCATTGAAGCTTAGGGTGACAAAGGAAATATCCTCAGATAAGAACGAGAAAGAAGGTTTCCGAGCAGTTTCTTTATGATGGGTGAATCCATCACACAGAGTTACACATTTCTTTTCTTTGAGCATTTTGGTAGCACTGTTTCTATGGAATCTGCAAAGGGATATTTAGGAGCTCCTAGAGGCCTATAGTGAAAAAGGAAATAACTTCAGATTAAATCTGGAGAGAAGCTTTTCAAGAAATGGTTTTGTGATATGTGTATTCATCTCATATAGTGTTACCTTTTTGTTGATTAAACAGTTCAGCATCACTGTTTTTGTGGTATCTGAGAGGAGATATTTGGGAGCACATTGAAGTCAGTGTTGAAAAAGGAAATATCCTCAGATTTCAACTAGAAGAAATCTTTCTGAGAATGGCTTTGTGATGTGTGAATTCATCTCACAGGGTTACAATTTTCTTTTCATTGAGCAGTTTGTTAACACTGTTTTTGTGGAATCTGCAATGGGATATATGGGAGTGCATTGAGGACTATAGTGACAAAGGAATTATCCTCAATTAAAAACTAGAAAGATTTCGTCTGAGAGACTGCATTGTGATGTGTGAATTCATCTCACAAAGATACACCATGCTTTACATAGGGTAGTCTGATGACACTGGTTTCATGGAATCTGTAATAGGATACTTGGGAATGCATTAAAGCCTATGGTGCTATGGTGACAAAGGAAATATCTTCAGACAAAAACCAAAAAGAAATTTTCTGAGAAACTGCTTTGTGATGTGTGATTACACCATCCTTTTCATTGAGCAGTATGCTAACATTGTTTTCATGGAACCTGCAATAGGATAGTTGGGAGCACATTGAAGCATATGGTGAAAAAGGTAATATCCTCAAATAGTAACTAGAAAATAGATTTCTAAGAAAGTTCTTTGTGATGTGTGAATTCATCTTACAGAGGTACACTGTTCCATTATTTTCATTGAGAGGTAAGTTAACACTGTTTTCTTGGAATCTGCAATGGGATATTTTGGAGTGCATTGAAGCTTAGGTTGACAAAGGAAATATCCTCAGACAAAAACTAGAAAGAAGCTTTCTAAGAAACTGCTATGTGATTTGTGAATTCATCTCATGGAATTGCACGATTCTTTTCATGGAGCAGTTTGGTAGCACTGTTTTTGGGGAATCTCAGAAGTGATATTTCACATCGCATTGAAGTCTATGGTGACCAAGGAAATATCGTCAGAAAAAAACTGGAAAGAAGCTTCCTGAGAAACAGCTTTAAGATTAATGAATTCATCTCACAAAGTTACACATTTCTTTTCATGTAGCAGTCTGCTAACACTGTTTTCATGGAATTGGCCAAGAGATATATGGGAGTGCTTTTAGACCTATGGTGAAAATGAAATATCCTCACATAAAACTAGAAGGAAGCTTTCTGAGAAACTGCTTTGTGATGTGTGAATTCACCTCACAGTGTTACAATGTTCTTTTCATTGACAAGTTTGCTAACGCTGTTTTCTTGGAATCTGCAGCGGGTTAATTCGGAGCATTTTGAAACTTACGGTGACAAAGAAAATATCCTCAGAAAAAAACTGGAAAGAAGCCTCCTGAGAAACTGTGCTGTGTTGTGTGAATTCATCTCCCATAGTTACACCTTCCTTTTCATTGAGCATTTTGGTAACACTGTTTTTGTGAAATCTGCAATGGGATATTTGGGAGTGCATAGATTCCAATGGCAAAATTTAAATATCTTCAGGTAAAAACTTGAGAGAAGCTTTCTGAGAAACTCCTTCATGAAGTGTGCACTCATCTCATATAGTTAAACATATCTCTTGAGGGAGCACTTTGGCATCACTGTTTTTGTGGTGTCTGAGAAGGGATATTTGGGAGTGCATTGAAGCCTATGGTGGAAAAGGAAATATCCTCATATACTAACCAGAAAGAAGTCTTCTGAGAAACTCTTTGTTGTGTATTAATTCATCTCACAGAGCTACATGCTTCTTTCCATGGAACAGTTTGTTAGCACTGTTTTTGGGGAATGGGAGATGGGATATTTTGGAACTCATTGAAGAATATGGTGAAAAAGGAAATATCCTGAGATAAAAACCAGAAAGAAGCTTTCTGAGAAAGTTATTTGTGATGTGTGAATTCATCTCACAGAGTTACAGCTTTCTTTTCATGGAGCAATTTGCTAGCACTGTTTTCTTGGAATCTGCAATGGGATATTTTTCAGATTATTGAAGCTTAGGGTGACAAAGGAAATATTCTCAGGAAAAACCTGAAAAGAAGCATTCTGAGGAACTGCTTTGTAATTTTTGAGTTCATGTCACAGAATTACATGAATCTTTGCATGGAGCAGATTGTTCGCCTCCTTTTTATGGAGTCTACAATGTTGAAAATGGATATAGCCTCAGATTTAAACTAGAAAGAAGTGGATAGCGGAAAAGGAAATGTCCTCAAATAAAATCTAGATAGAAGCTTTCCAAGAAATGTCTTCGTGATGGGTGAATTCATCACACTGAGTTACACCTTTGTTTTCTTTGAGAAGTTTGGTAGCACTGTTTTTATGGAATCTACAAAGGGATATTCAGGAGCTCCTAGAGTGTTATGATGAAAAAGGAAATAATTTCAGATAAAAATTGGAGAGAAGCTTTGCGAAAATGGTTTTCTGATTGGTCTATTCATCTCACAGTGTTTAAAATTTTGTTGATTGAGCAATTTGACATCACAGTTTTTGTGGTATCATAGAAGAGATATTGGGAGCACATTGAAGCCTATGGTGCAAAAGGACATATCCTCAGATTTAAACTAGAAAGAAGCTTTCTGGGAAACTTCTTTGTGGTGGGTGAATTCACCTCACAGAGTTACACCTTTCTTTTCATTGAGCAATCTGGTAACACCGTTTTTGTAGAATATGCCAGTGGGTTATTCAGGAGCACAGAGTCCAATGGCAGAAAAAGGAAATATCATCAGGTAAAAAATGGAGAAAAACTTTCTGAGAAACTCCTTTATGATGTGTGCATTCGTCTCATAGAGCTAATCGTTTCTGTTGAGGAAGCTCTTTGGCATCACAGTTTTTATGGTCTCTTAGAAGGCATATTTGGGAGTGCACTGAAGACTATCGTGGAAAGGGAAATATCCTCAGATAAAAATCAGAAAGAAGCTTCCTGAGAATCTACTTTGTGATTCGTGAATTTTTTTCACAGAGTTAAACCATTCTTTCATTGCACAGTTTGGTAGCTCTATTTTTGTGGAATCTTTAGTGGGATATTTAGGAGCACATAGAGGCCTAAGATGAAAAAAGAAAATTCTTCAGCTAAAAACTGGAGAGAAGCTTTCATAGAAACTCCTTTGCAATGTGTGCATTCGTCTCATAGAGCTAAACGTTTCTGATGAGGGAGCACTTTGCCGTCACTGTTTTTGTGGTGTCAGAGAAGTGATATTTGGGAGCGCATTGAAGCCTATGTTGGAAAAGGAAATATCCTCAGATAAAAACTACACAGAAGCTTCCTGAGAAACTGGTTTGTGATGGGTCAATTTATCTCATAGAGTTACATCATTCTTGTCATGGAGCAGTTTGTTAGCATTGTTTTTGTGGAATTTGCAGAGGAATATTTTGGAGCACATAGGGGTGTGAGGTGAAAAAAGAAAATTCTTCAGGTAAAATCTGGAGAGAAGCTTTCAGAGAAACTCCTTTGTGATGTGGGCATTTGTCCCATAGAGCTATACATTTCTGTTGAGGGAGCACTTTGGCATCACTGCTTTTGTGGTGTCTGAGAAGGGATATTTGAGAGCACATTGAAACATCTGGTAGAAAAAAAATCCTTAGATAAATAGCAAAAAGAAGAATTCTGAGAACCTGCTTTGTGATGCTTGAATTCATCTCATAGAGTTACATTGTTCTTTTCATTGACAATTAGCTAACACTGTTTTCTTGGAATCTGCAATGGGATATTTCGGAGTGCATTGAAGTTGATGGTGACAAAGGAAATACACTCATAAAAACTAGAAAGAAGCTTTCTGAGAATACACTTTGTGTTGTGTTAATTCATCTCACAGTGTTACAGGTTTCTGTTCATGGATCAGTTTGGTAGCACTGTTTTTGTGGTGTCTGAGAAGTTATATTTTGCAGCACATGAAAGCCGACAGTGGAAAAGGAAATATCCTGAGGTAAAAAGTACACAGAAGCTTTCTGAGAAATTTCTTTGTGATGGGTGAATTCATCACACCAATTTACATCATTGTTTTCTTTGAGCAGTTTGCTAGCACTGTTTTTAAAGAATCTGCAAAGGGATATTTCAGAGCTCCTAGAGACCTGCAGTGAAAAAGGAAATAACTTCAGTTACAAACTGGAGAGAAGATTATCGAGAAACAATTTTGTGAGGTGTGTACTCATCTCATAGAGTTTAACCATTTTGTTGATTGAGCAGTTCGGCATTACTGTTTTGTGGTATCTGAGAGGAGTTATCTGGGAGCACATTGAAGCCTATGGTAAGAAAGGAAATATCTTCAGATTTAAACTAGAAAGAAACCCTTGAGAAACTGCTTTGTGTTAGGTGAATTCATCTCACAAGTTCCACCTTTATATTCATTGAGTAGTTCGGTGACACTGTTTATGTGAAATCTGCAAAGGGATATTCAGGAACTCTCAGAGGTCTACAGTGAAAAAGGAAATAACTTCAAATAAAAACTGGAGAGAAGATTTTCGAGAAATGGTTTTGTGAGGTGTGTATTCATCTCATAGGGTTTAACATTTTTGTTCATTAAGCAGTTCAGCATCACTGTTTTGTGGTATCTGAGAGGAAATATTTGGGAGCACATTGAAGCCTATTGTAAAAAAGGAAATATCTTCAGATTTAAACTCGAAAGAAGCTCTCTGAGTACCTGCTTTGTGATGGGTGAATTCATCTCACAAAGTTACACCTATCTTATCATTGAGCAGTTTGGTAACACTGTTTATATGGTATCTGGAAAGGGATATTCGGGAGTGCACAGAATCCAGTGATGAGAAAGGAAATATTTTCAGGTTAAAAATTGGAAAGAAGATTTCTGCGAATCTCCTCTGTGATGTGTGCATTCATCTCATAGAGGTAAACCTTTCTCTTGAGGGAGCACTTTGGTATCACTGTTTTTGTGCTGTCTGAAAAGGGTATTTGAGAGCACATTGAAGCTTGGGGGGAAAAGGAAATAACCTCAGAAAAAAATTAGAAAGAAACTTCCTGAGAAACTGCTTGGTGATGTGTTCATTCCTCTCACAGTGATACATGATTCTTTTCATGGAGCAGTTTGGTAGCACTGTTTTTGGGGAATCTGAAAAGGGATAATTTGGAAATTACATTGAAAAAGGGATAATTTGGAAATTCACATTGAAGCCTATGGTGACAAAGGAAATATAGTCTGATAAAAATTAGGAAGAAGCTTTCTGAAAAACTTCTTTGTGATATGTATATTCATCTCAAAGAGTAACACCTTTCTTTTCATGGAGCAGTTTCCTAACACTGTTTTTGTGGAATCTACGAAGTGATATTTGGAAGCAAGTTGAGACTTATGATGAAAAGGGAATTATCCTCAGATAAAACTAGAAAGAAGCTTTCTGAGAAACTGCTTTGTGATGTGTGAATTCAGCTCACAGAGTTACACCATACTTTTCATGGGGAAATTTGTTAACACTCTTTTCCTGGAATGTAAAATAGAATATTTTGAAGTGCAATGAAGCCTATGGTGACAAAGGAAATATCCTCAGGCAAAAACCAAAAAGAAGCTTTCTGAGAAACTGTTTTGTGATCTGTGAATTCATCTCACAGAGCTACATTATTCTTTTCTTGGAGGAGTGTGGTAGTACTGTTTTCGGGGAACCTGAAAAGGAATATTTTGGAATGCATTGAATAGTTGGTGACAAAGGAAATATGCTCAGATTAAAACTAGAAAGAAGCTTTCTGAGACACCACTTTGTGATGTGTGAATTTATCTCACAGAGTTACACCTTTCTTTCCATGGAGCAGTTTACTAACACTGTTTTGGTGGAATATGCAAGGGGATATTTGGGAGCGCATGGAGACCTATGGTGAAAAAGGAAATATCAGACATA